>NW_025957419.1:0-26040 GCF_023159225.1 Perognathus longimembris pacificus
GTTACCAGTACAGCAACCATACCAGGAAGTACTTAATTTATTAAGCTACTGCTTTTCTTAATCTCAGTGGAGATATTTACTGATAAACAGCTACCTACGCAGCATGTTCATGTCGTTCCTAAAGGAGCTTTTATCTCTCTCCCCTCACCACAAATCAGATTTTTCTGAGGAGTTACCAGTACATTATCCTTTCCCCTGTGTAATTACCTTAACAAGCTCCAGCTGTTTTTATTCTCAGAAGGTTTACTCCCTGATATACAGCTGCCTACCACCTTCGTAAGTGCAGGTCCTAAATGAGCTTTTTTCTCTGTTCCCTCACCACAATCCAGATTCTTTTGGGGAGTTACCAGTACAGTAACCATACCAGGAACTACTTCATTTATTAAGCTACTGCTTTTCTTAATCTCAGTGGAGATATTTACTGATAAACAGCTACCTACGCAGCATGTTCATGTCGTTCCTAAATGAGCTTTTATCTCTCTCCCCTCACCACAAATCAGATTCTTCTTAGGAGTTTCCAGTACATTATCCTTTCCCCTGTGTAATTACCTTAACAAGCTCCAGCTGTTTTTATTCTCAGAAGGTTTACTCCCTGATATACAGCTGCCTACCCCCTTCGTAAGTGCAGGTCCTAAATGAGCTTGTTCCTCTGTTCCCTCACCACAATCCAGTTTCTTTTGGGGAGTTACCAGTACAGTAACCATACCAGGAAGTACTTAATTTATTAAACTACTGCTTTTCTTAATCTCAGTGGAGATATTTACTGATAAACAGCTACCTACGCAGCATTTTCATGTCGTTCCTAAATGAGCTTTTATCTCACTCCCCTCACCACAAATCAGATTCTTCTGAGGAGTTCCCAGTACATTATCCTTTCCCCTGTGTAATTACCTTAACAAGCTCCAGGTGTTTTTATTCTCAGAAGGTTTACTCCCTGATATACAGCTGCCTACCCCCTTCGTAAGTGCAGGTCTTAATGAGCTTTTTTCTCTGTTCCCTCACCACAATCCAGATTCTTTTGGGGAGTTACCAGTACAGTAACCATACCAGCAAGTACTTAATTTATTAAGCTACTGCTTTTCTTAATCTCAGTGGAGATATTTACTGATAAACAGCTACGTATGCAGCATGTTCACGTCGTTCCTAAATGAGCTTTTATCTCTCTCCTCTCACCACAAATAAGATTCTTCTGAGGAGTTCCCAGTACATTATCCTTTCCCCTGTGTAATTACCTTAACAAGCTCCTGCTGTTTTTATTGTCAGAAGGTTTACTCCCTGATATACAGCTGCCTCCCCCCTTCGTAAGTGCAGGTCCTAAATGAGCTTTTTTCTCTGTTCCCTCACCACAATCCAGATTCTTTTGGGGAGTTACCAGTACAGTAACCATACCAGGAAGTACTTAATTTATTAAGCTACAGCTTTTCTTAATCTCAGTGGAGATATTTACTGATAAACAGCTACGTACGCAGCATGTTCATGTCGTTCCTAAATGAGCTTTTATCTCTCTCCCCTCACCACAAATCAGATTCTTCTGAGGATTTCCCAGTACTTTATTCTTTCCACTGTGTAATTACCTTAACAAGCTCCAGCTGTTTTTATTCTCAGAAGGTTTATTCCCTGATATACAGCTGCCTACCCCCTTCGTAAGTGCAGGTCCTAAATGAGTTCTTTTCTCTGTTCCCTCACCACAATCCAGATTCTTTTGGGGAGTTACCAGTACAGTAACCATACCAGGAAATACTTAATTTATTAAGCTACTGCTTTTCATAATCTCAGTGGAGATATTTACTGATAAACAGCTACCTCCGCAGCATGTTCATGTCGTTCTTAAATGAGCTTTTATCTCTCTCCCCTCACCACAAATCAGATTCTTCTGAGGAGTTCCCAGTACATTATCCTTTCCCCTGTGTAATTAAATTAACAAGCTCCAGCTGTTTTTATTCTCAGAAGGTTTACTCCCTGATATACTGCTGCCTACCGCCTTCGTAAGTGCAGGTCCTAAATGAGCTTTTTTCTCTGTTCCCTCACCACAATCCAGATTCTTTTGGGGAGTTACCAGTACAGTAACCATACCAGGAAGTACTTAATTTATTAAGCTACTGCTTTTCTTAATCTCAGTGGAGATATTTACTGATAAACAGCTACCTACGCAGCATGTTCATGTCGTTCCTAAAGGAGCTTTTATCTCTCTCCCCTCACCACAAATCAGATTCTTCTGAGGAGTTCCCAGTACATTATCCTTTCCCCTGTGTAATTACCTTAACAAGCTCCTGCTGTTTTTATTCTCAGAAGGTTTACTCCCTGATATACAGCTTCGTAAGGGCAGGTCCTAAATGAGCTTTTTTCTCTGTTCCCTCACCACAATCCAGATTCTTTTGGGGAGTTACCAGTACAGTAACCATACCAGGAAGTACTTAATTTATTAAGCTACTGCTTTTCTTAATCTCAGTGGAGATATTTACTGATAAACAGCTACCTACGCAGCATGTTCATGTCCTTCCTAAATGAGCTTTTATCTCTCTCCCCTCACCAAAAATCACATTCTTCTGAGGATTTCCCAGTACATTATCCTTTCCCCTGTGTAATTACCTTAACAAGCTCCAGCTGTTTTTATTCTCAGAAGGTTTACTCCCTGATATACAGCTGCCTACCCCCTTCGTAAGTGCAGGTCCTAAATGAGCTTTTTTCTCTGTTCCCTCACCACAATACAGATTATTTGGGGAGTTACCAGTACAGCAACCATACCAGGAAGTACTTAATTTATTAAGCTACTGCTTTTCTTAATCTCAGTGGAGATATTTACTGATAAACAGCTACCTACGCAGCATGTTCATGTCGTTCCTAAATGAGCTTTTATCTCTCTCCCCTCACAACAAATCAGATTCTTCTGAGGAGTTTCCAGTACATTATCCTTTCCCCTGTGTAATTACCTTAACAAGCTCCAGCTGTTTTTATTCTCAGAAGGTTTACTCCCTGATATACAGCTGCCTACCCCCTTCGTAAGTGCAGGTCTTAAATGAGCTTTTTTCTCTGTTCCCTCACCACAATCCAGATTCTTTTGGGGAGTTACCAGTACAGTAACCATACCAGGAAGTACTTAATTTATTAAGCTACTGCTTTTCTTAATCTCAGTGGAGATATTTACTGATAAACAGCTACCTACGCATCACGTTCATGTCGTTCCTAAATGAGCTTTTATCTCTCTCCCCTCACCACAAATAAGATTCTTCTGAGGAGTTCCCAGTACATTATCCTTTCCCCTGTGTAATTATCTTAACAAGCTCCAGCTGTTTTTATTCTCAGAAGGTTTACTCCCTGATATACAGCTGCGTACCCCCTTCGTAAGTGCAGGTCTTAATTGAGCTTTTTTGTCTGTTCCCTCACCACAATCCAGATTCTTTTGGGGAGTTACCAGTACAGTAACCATACCAGGAAGTACTTAATTTATTAAGCTACTGCTTTTCTTAATCTCAATGTAGATATTTACTGATAAACAGCTACCTACGCAGCATGTTCATGTCGTTCCTAAATGAGCTTTTATCTCTCTCCCCTCACCACAAATCAGATTCTTCTGAGGAGTTCCCAGTACATTATCCTTTCCCCTGTGTTATTACCTTAACAAGCTCCAGCTGTTTTTATTCTCAGAAGGTTTACTCCCTGATATACAGCTGCCTACCCCCTCGTAAGTGCAGGTCCTAAATGAGCTTTTTTCTCTGTTCCCTCACCACAATCCAGATTCTTTTGGGGAGTTACCAGTACAGAATCCATTCCAGGAAGTACTTAATTTATTAAGCTACTGCTTTTCTTAATCTCAGTGGAGATATGTACTGATAAACAGCTACCTACGCAGCATGTTCATGTCGTTCCTAAATGAGCTTTTATCTCTCTCCCCTCACCACAAATCAGATTCTTCTGAGGAGTTCCCAGTACATTATCCTTTCCCTGGTGTAATTACCTTAAAAAGCTCCAGCTGTTTTTATTCTCAGAAGGTTAACTCCCTGATATACAGCTGCCTACCCCCTTCGTAAGTGCAGGTCCTAAGTGAGCTTTTTTCTCTGTTAATTCACCACAATCCAGATTCTTCTGGGGCGTTACCAGTACAGTAACCATACCAGGAAGTACTTAATTTATTAAGCTACTGCTTTTTTTAATCTCAGTGGAGATATTTACTCATAAACATCTACCTACGCAGCATGTTCATGTCGTTCCTAAATGAGCTTTTATCTCTCTCCCCTCACCACAAATCAGATTCTTCTGAGGAGTTCCCAGTACATTATCCTTTCCCCTGTGTAAATACCTTAACAAGCTCCAGCTCTTTTTATTCTCAGAAGGTTTACTCCCTGATATACAGCTGCCTACATCCTTCGTAAGTGCAGGTTCTAAATGAGCTTTTTTCTCTGTTCCCTCACCACAATCCAGATTCTCTTGGGGAGTTACCAGTACAGTAACCATACCAGGAAGTACTTAATTTATTATGCTACTCCTTTTCTTAATCTCAGTGGAGATATTTCCTGATAAACAGCTACCTACGCAGCATGTTTATGTCGTTCCTAAATGAGCTTTTATCTCTCTCCCCTCAACACAAATCAGATTCTTCTGAGGAGTTCCCAGTACATTATCCTTTCCTCTGTGTAATTACCTTAACAAGATCCAGCTCTTTTTATTCTCAGAAGGTTTACTCCCTGATATACAGCTGCCTACGCCCTTCGTAAGTGCAGGTCCTAAATGACCTTTTTTCTCTATTCCCTCACCACAATCCAGATTCTTTTGGGGAGTTACCAGTACAGTAACCATACCAGGAAGTACTTAATTTATTAAGCTACTGCTTTTCTTAATCTAAGTGGAGATATTTACTGATAAACAGCTACCTACGCAGCATGTTCATGTCGTTCCTAAATGAGCTTTTATCTCTCTCCCCGCACCACAAATCAGATTCTTCTGAGGAGTTCCCAGTACATTATCCTTTCCCCTGTGTAATTACCTTAACAAGCTCCAGCTGTTTTTATTCTCAGAAGGTTTACTCCCTGATATACAGCTGCCTACCCCCTTCGTAAGTGCAGGTCCTAAATGAGCTTTTTTCTCTGTTCCCTTACCACAATCCAGATTCTTTTGGGGAGTTACCAGTACAGCAACCATACCAGGAAGTACTTAATTTATTAAGCTACTGCTTTTCTTAATCTCAGTGGAGATATTTACTGATAAACAGCTACCTACGCAGCATGTTCATGTCGTTCCTAAAGGAGCTTTTATCTCTCTCCCCTCACCACAAATCAGATTTTTCTGAGGAGTTACCAGTACATTATCCTTTCCCCTGTGTAATTACCTTAACAAGCTCCAGCTGTTTTTATTCTCAGAAGGTTTACTCCCTGATATACAGCTGCCTACCACCTTCGTAAGTGCAGGTCCTAAATGAGCTTTTTTCTCTGTTCCCTCACCACAATCCAGATTCTTTTGGGGAGTTACCAGTACAGTAACCATACCAGGAACTACTTCATTTATTAAGCTACTGCTTTTCTTAATCTCAGTGGAGATATTTACTGATAAACAGCTACCTACGCAGCATGTTCATGTCGTTCCTAAATGAGCTTTTATCTCTCTCCCCTCACCACAAATCAGATTCTTCTTAGGAGTTTCCAGTACATTATCCTTTCCCCTGTGTAATTACCTTAACAAGCTCCAGCTGTTTTTATTCTCAGAAGGTTTACTCCCTGATATACAGCTGCCTACCCCCTTCGTAAGTGCAGGTCCTAAATGAGCTTGTTCCTCTGTTCCCTCACCACAATCCAGTTTCTTTTGGGGAGTTACCAGTACAGTAACCATACCAGGAAGTACTTAATTTATTAAACTACTGCTTTTCTTAATCTCAGTGGAGATATTTACTGATAAACAGCTACCTACGCAGCATTTTCATGTCGTTCCTAAATGAGCTTTTATCTCACTCCCCTCACCACAAATCAGATTCTTCTGAGGAGTTCCCAGTACATTATCCTTTCCCCTGTGTAATTACCTTAACAAGCTCCAGCTGTTTTTATTCTCAGAAGGTTTACTCCCTGATATACAGCTGCCTACCCCCTTCGTAAGTGCAGGTCTTAATGAGCTTTTTTCTCTGTTCCCTCACCACAATCCAGATTCTTTTGGGGAGTTACCAGTACAGTAACCATACCAGGAATTACTTAATTTATTAAGCCACTGCTTTTCTTAATCTCAGTGGAGATATTTACTGATAAACTACTACCTACGCAGCATGTTCATGTCATTCCTAAATGAGCTTTTATCTCTCTCCCCTCACCACAAATCAGATTCTTCTGAGGAGTTTCCAGTACATTATCCTTTCCCCTGTGTAATTACCTTAACAAGCTCCAGCTGTTTTTATTCTCAGAAGGTTTACTCCCTGATATACACCTGCCTACCCCCTTCGTAAGTGCAGGTCCTAAATGAGCTTTTTTCTCTGTTCCCTCACCACAATCCAGATTCTTTTGGGGAGTTACCAGTACAGTAACCATACCTGGAATTACTTAAATTATTAAGCCACTATTTTTCTTAATCTCAGTGGAGATATTTACTGATAAACTACTACCTACGCAGCATGTTCATGTCATTCCTAAATGAGCTTTTATCTCTCTCCCCTCACCACAAATCAGATTCTTCTGAGGAGTTCCCAGTACATTATCCTTTCCCCTGTGTAATTACCTTAAGAATCTCCAGCTGTTTTTATTCTCAGAAGGTTTACTCCCTGATATACTGCTGCCTACCCCCATCGTAAGTGCAGGTCCTAAATGAGCTTTATTCTCTGTTCCCTCACCAAAATCCAGATTCTTTTGGGGAGTTACCAGTACAGTAACCATACCAGGAAGTACTTAATTTATTAAGCTACTGCTTTTCTTAATCTCAGTGGAGATATTTACTGATAAACAGCTACCTATGCAGCTTGTTCATGTCGTTCCTAAATGTGCTTTTATCTCTCTCCCCTCACCACAAATCAGATTCTTCTGAGGAGTTCCCAGTACATTATCCTTTCCCCTGTGTAATTACCTTAACAAGATCCAGCTGTTTTTATTCTCAGAAGGTTTACTCCCTGATATACAGCTGCCTACCCCCTTCGTAAGTGCAGGTCTTAAATGAGCTTTTTTCTCTGTTCCCTCACCGCAATCCAGATTCTTTTGGGGAGTTACCAGTACAGTAACCATACCAGGAATACTTAATTTATTAAGCTACTGCTTTTCTTAATCTCAGTGGAGATATTTACAGATAAACAGCTAGGTACGCAGCATGTTCATGTCGTTCCTAAATGAGCTTTTATCTCTCTCCCCTCACCACAAATCAGATTCTTCTGAGGAGTTCCCAGTACATTATCCTTTCCCCTGTGTAATTACCTTAACAAGCTCCAGCTGTTTTTATTCTCAGAAGGTTTACTCTGTGATATACAGGTGCCTAACCCCTACGTAAGTGCAGGTCCTAAATGAGCTTTTTTCTCTGTTCCCTCACCACAATCCAGATTCTTTGGGGGAGTTACCAGTACAGTAACCATACCAGGAAGTACTTAATTTATTAAGCTACTGCTTTTCTTTCTTTTTGTTTTTTTTGGCCAGTCCTGGGCCTTGGACTCAGGGCCTGAGCACTGTCCCTGGCTTCTTTTTGCTCAAGGCTAGCACTCTGCCACTTGAGCCACAGCGCCGCTTATGGCCGTTTTCTGTATATGTGGTGCTGGGGAATCGAACCTAGGGCCTCGTGTGTCCGAGGCAGGCACTTTTGCCACTAGTCTATATCCCCAGCCCCTAAGCTACTGCTTTTCTTAATTTCAGTGGAGATATTCACTGATAAACAGCTACCTACGCAGCATGTTCATGTCGTTCCAAAATGAGCTTTTATCTCTCTCGCCTCACCACAAATCAGATTCTTCTGAGGAGTTCCCTGTACATTATCGTGTCCCCTGTGTAATTACCTTAACAAGCTCCAGCTGTTTTTATTCTCAGAAGGTTTACTCCCTGATATACAGCTGCCTACCCCCTTCGTAAGTGCAGGTCTTAAATGAGATATTTTCTCTGTTCCCTCACCACAATCCAGATTCTTTTGGGGAGTTACCAGTACAGTAACCATACCAGGAAGTATTCAATTTATTAAGCTACTGCTTTTCTTAATCTCAGTGGAGATATTTACTAATAAACAGCTACCTACGCAGCATGTTCATGTCGTTCCTAAATGAGCTTTTAGCTCTCTCCCCTCACCACAAATCAGATTCGTCTGAGGAGTTCCCAGTACATTATCCTTTCCCCTGTGTAATTACCTTAACAAGCTCCAGCTGTTTTCATTCTCAGAAGGTTTACTCCCTGATATACGGCTGCCTACCCCCTTCGTAAGTGCAGGTCATAAATGAGCTTTTTTCTGTGTTCCCTCACCACAATCCAGATTTTTTTGAGGAGTTACCAGTACAGTAACCATACAAGGAAGTACTTAATTTATTAAGCTACTGCTTTTCTTAATCTCAGTGGAGATATTTACTGATAAACAGCTACCTACGCAGCATGTTCATGTCGTTCCTAAATGAGCTTTTATCTGTCTCCCGTCACCACAAATCAGTTTCTTCTGAGGAGTTCCCAGTACATTATCGTTTCCCCTGTGTAATTACCTTAACAAGCTCCAGCTGTATTTATTCTCAGAAGGTTTACTCCCTGATATACAGCTGCCTACCCCCTTCGTAAGTGCAGGTCTTAAATGAGCTTTTTTCCCTGTTCCCTCACCACAATCCAGATTCTTTTGGGGAGTTACCAGTACAGTATTCATACCAGGAAGTACTTAATTTATTAAGCTACTGCTTTTCTTAATCTCAGTGGAGATATTTACTGTTAAACATCTACCTACGCAGCATGTTCATGTCGTTCTTAATGAGCTTTTATCTCTCTCCCCTCACCACAAATCAGATTCTTCTGAGGAGTTCCCAGTACATTATCCTTTCCCCTGTGTAATTACCTTAACAAGCTCCAGCTGTTTTTATTCTCAGAAGGTTTACTCCCTGATATACAGCTGCCTACCCCCTTCGTAAGTGCAGGTCCTAAATGAGCTTTTATCTCTCTCCCCTCACCGCAAATCAGATTTTTCTGGGGAGTCCCCAGTACATTATCCTTTCCCCTGTCTAATTACCTTAACAAGCTCCAGCTGTTTTTATTCTCTCCCTGATATACAGCTACCTACCACCTTCGTAAGTGCAGGTCCTAAATGAGCTTATTTCTCTGTTCCCTCACCACAATCCAGGTTCTTTTAGGGAGGTACCAGTACAGTAACCATACCAGGAAGTACTAAATTTATTAAGCTACTGCTTTTCTTAATCTCAGTGGAGACATTTACTGATAAACAGCTACCTATACAGCATGTTCATGTCGTTCTTAAATGAGCTTTTTTCTCTCTCCCCTCACCACAAATCAGATTCTTCTGAGGAGTACCCAGTACATTATCATTTCCCCTGTGTAATTACCTTAAGAAGCTACAGCTGTATTTATTCTAAGAAGGTTTACTCCCTGATATACAGCTGCCTACCCCCTTCATAAGTGCAGGTCCTAAATGAGCTTTTTTCTCTGTTCCCTCACCACAATCCAGATTCTTTTGGGGAGTTACCAGTACAGTATCCATACAGGGAGTACTTAATTTATTAAGCTACTGCTTTAATTAATCTCAGTGGAGATATTTACTGATAAACAGCTACCTACGCAGCATGTTCATGTCGTTCCTAAATGAGCTTTTATCTCTCTCCCGTCACCACAAATCAGATTCTTCTGAGGAGTTCCCAGTACATTATCGTTTCCCCTGTGTAATTACCTTAACAAGCTCCAGCTGTTTTTATTCTCAGAAGGTTTACTCCCTGATATACAGCTGCCTACCCGCTTCGTAAGTGCAGGTCCTAAATGAGATATTTTCTCTGTTCCCTCACCACAATCCAGATTCTTTTGGGGAGTTACCAGTACAGTAACCATACCAGGAAGTATTTAATTTATTAAGCTACTGCTTTTCTTAATCTCACTGGAGATATTTACTGATAAACAGCTACCTACGTAGAATGTTCATGTCGTTCCTAAATGAGCTTTTAGCTCTCTCCCCTCACCACAAATCAGATTCGTCTGAGGAGTTCCCAGTACATTATCCTTTCCCCTGTGTAATTACCTTAACAAGCTCCAGCTGTTTTTATTCTCAGAAGGTTTACTCCCTGATATACAGCTGCCTACCACCTCCGTAAGTGCAGGTCCTAAATGAGCTTTTTTCTCTGTTCCCTCACCACAATGCAGATTCTTTTGGGGAGTTACCAGTACAGTAACCATACCAGGAAGTACTTAATTTATTAAGCTACTGCTTTTCTTAATCTCAGTGGAGATATTTATTGATAAACAGCTACCTATACAGCATGTTCATGTCGTTCCTAAATGAGCTTTTTTCTCTCTCCCCTCACCACAAATCAGATTCTTTTGAGGAGTACCCAGTACATTATCCTTTCCCCTGTGTAATTACCTTAACAAGCTACAGCTGTTTTTATTCTCAGAAGGTTTACTCCCTGATATAAAGCTGCCTACCCCCTTCATAAGTACAGGTCCTAAATGAGCTTTTTTCTCTTTTCCCTCACCACAATCCAGATTCTTTTGGGGAGTTACCAGTACAGTATCCATACAGGGAGTACTTAATTTATTAAGCTACTGCTTTTCTTAATCTCAGTGGAGATATTTACTGATAAACTGCTACCTACGCAGCATGTTCATGTCGTTCCTAAATGAGCTTTTATCTCTCTCTCCTGACCACAAACCAGATTCTTCTGAGGAGTTCCCAGTACATTATCCTTTCCCCTGTGTAATTACCTTAACAAGCTCCAGCTGTTTTTATTCTCAGAAGGTTTACTCCCTGATTTACAGCTGCCTACCCCCTTCGTAAGTGAAGGTTCTAAATGAGCTTTTTTCTCTGTTCCCTCACCACAATCCAGATTCTTTTCGGGAGTTACCAGTACAGTAACCATACCAGGAAGTACTTAATTTATTAAGCTACTGCTTTTCTTAATCTCAGTGGAGATATTTTCTGATAAACAGCTACGTATGCAGCATGTTCATGTCGTTCCTAAATGAGCTTTTATCTCTTTTCCCTCACCACAAATCAGATTCTTCTGAGGAGTTCCCAGTACATTATCCTTTCCCCTGTGTAATAACATTAACAAGCTCCAGTTGTTTTTATTCTCAGAAGGTTTACTCCCTGTTATACTGCTGCCTACCCCCTTCGTAAGTGCAGGTCCTAAATGAGCTTTTTTCTCTGTTCCCTCACCACAATCCAGATTCTTTTGGGGAGTTACCAGTACAGTAACCATACCAGGAAGTACTTAATTTATTAAGCTACTGCTTTTCTTAATCTCAGTAGAAATATTTACTGATAAACAGCTACCTACGCAGCATGTTCATGTCGTTCTTAAATGAGCTTTTATCTCTCTCCCCTCACCACAAATCAGATTCTTCTGAGGAGTTCCCAGTACATTATCCTTTCCCCTGTGTAATTACCTTAACAAGCTCCAGCTGTTTTTATTCTCAGAAGGGATACTCCCTGATATACAGCTGCCTACCCCCTTCGTAAGTGCAGGTCTTAAATGAGATATATTCTATCTTCCCTCACCACATTCCAGATTCTTTTGGGGAGTTACCAGGACAGTAACCATACCAGGAAGTACTTAATTTATTAAGCTACTGCTTTTCTTAATCTCAGTGGAGATATTTACTGATAAACAGCTACCTACGCAGCATGTTCATGTCGTTCCTAAATGAGCTTTTATCTCTCTCCCCTCACCACAAATCAGATTCTTCTGAGGAGTTCCCAGTACATTATCCTTTCCGCTGTGTAATTACCTTAACAAGCTCCAGCTGTTTTTATTCTCAGAAGGTTTACTCCCTGATATACAGCTGCCTACCCCCTTCGTAAGTGCAGGTCCTAAATGAGCTTTTTTCTCTGTTCCCTCACCACAATCCAGATTCTTGTGGGGAGTTACCAGTACAGTAACTATACCAGGAAGTACTTAATTTATTAAGGTACTGCTTTTCTTAATCTCTTTGGAGATATTTACTGATAAACAGCTACCTACGCAGAATGTTCATGTCGTTCCTAAATGAGCTTTTATCTCTCTCCCCTCACCACAAATCAGATTCTTCTGAGGAGTTCCTAGTACATTATCCTTTCCCCTGTGTAATTACCTTAAAAAGATCCAGCTGTTTTTATTCTCAGAAGGATTACTCCCTGATATACAGCTGCCTACCCCCTTCGTAAGTGCAGGTCCTAAATGAGATTTTTTCTCTGTTCCCTCACCACGATCCAGATTCTTTTGGGGAGTTACCAGTACAGTAACCATACCAGGAAGTACTTAATTTATTAAGCTACTGCTTTTCTTAATCTCAGGGGAGATATTTACTGATAAACAGCTACCTACGTAGCATGTTCATGTCGTTCCTAAATGAGCTTTTATCTCTCTCCCCTCACCACAAATCAGATTCTTCTGAGGCGTTCCCAGTACATTATCCTTTCCCCTGTGTAATTACCTTAACAAGCTCCAGCTGTTTTTATTCTCAGAAGGTTTACTCCCTGATATACAGCTGCCTACCCCCTTCGTAAGTGCAGGTCTTATATGAGCTTTTTTCTCTGTTCCCTCACCAAAATCCAGATACTTTTGGGGAGTTACCAGTACAGTATCCATACAGGGAGTACTTAATTTATTAAGCTACTTCTTTTCTTAATCTCAGTGGAGATATTTACTGATAAACAGCTACGTATGCAGCATGTTCATGTCGTTCCTAAATGAGCTTTTATATATCTCCCCTCACCACAAATCAGATTCTTCTGAGGAGGTCCCAGTACATTATCCTTTCCCCTGTGTAATTACCTTAACAATCTCCAGCTGTTTTTATTCTCAGAAGGTTTACTCCCTGATATACAGCTGCCTACCCCCTTCGTAAGTGCAGGTCCTAAATGAGTTTTTCTGTGTTCCCTCACCACAATTCAGATTCTTTTGGGGAGTTACCAGTACAGTAACCATACCAGGAAGTACTTAATTTATTAAGCTACTGCTTTTCTTTATCTCAGTGGAGATATTTACTGATAAACAGCTACCTACGCAGCATGTTCATGTCGTTCCTAAATGAGCTTTTATCTCTCTCCCCTCACCACAAATCAGATTCTTCTGAGGAGTTCCCAGTACATTATCCTTTCCCCTGTGTAATTACGTTAACAAGCTCCAGCTGTTTTTATTCTCAGAAGGTTTACTCCCTGATATACAGCTGCCTACCCCCTTCGTAAGTGCAGGTCCTAAATGAGCTTATTTTTCTGTTCCCTCACCACAATCCAGATTCTTTTGGGGAGTTACCAGTACAGTAACCATACCAAGCAGTACTTAATTTATTAAGCTACTGCTTTTCTTAATCTCAGTGGAGATATTTACTGATAAACAGCTACATACGTAGCATGTTCATATCGTTCCTAAATGAGCTTTTATCTCTCTCCCGTCACCACAAATCAGATTCTTCTGAGGAGTTCACAGTACATTATCCTTTCCCCTGTGTAATTACCTTAACATGCTCCAGCCGTTTTTATTCTCCGAAGGTTTACTCCCTGATATACAGCTGCCTACCCCCTTCGTAAGTGCAGGTCCTAAATGAGCTTTTTTCTCTGTTCCCAAACCCAATCCAGATTCTTTTGGGGAGTTACCAGTACAGTAACCATACCAGGAAGTACTTAATTTATTAAGCTACTGTTTTTCTTAATCTCAGTGGAGATATTTACTGATAAACAGCTACATACGCAATATGTTCATGTCGTTCCTAAATGAGCTTTTATCTCTCTCCCCTCATTACAAATCAGATTCTTCTGAGGAGTTCCCAGTACATTATCCTTTCCCCTGTGTAATTAACTTAACAAGCTCCAGCTGTTTTTATTCTCAGAAGGTTTACTCCCTGATACACAGCTGCCTACCCCCTTCGTAAGTGCAGGTCCTAAATGAGCTTTTTTCTCTGTTATCTCACCACAATCCAGATTCTTTTGGGGAGTTACCAGTACAGTAACCATACCAGGAAGTACTTAATTCATTAATCTACTGCTTTTCTTAATCTCAGTGGAGATATTTACTGATAAACAGCTACCTACGCAGCATGTTCATGTCGTTCCTAAATGAGCTTTTATCTCTCTCCCCTCACCACAAATCAGATTTATCTGAGGAGTTCCCAGTGCATTATCCTTTCCCCTGTGTAATTACCTTAACAAACTCCAGCTGTTTTTATTCTCAGAAGGTTTACTCCCTGATATACTGCTGCCTACCCCTTCGTACGTGCAGGTCATAAATGAGCTTTTTTCTCTGTTCCCTCACCACAATCCAGATTCTTTTGGGGAGTTACTAGTACAGTAACCATACCAGCAAGTACTTAATTTATTAAGCTACTGATTTTCTTAATCTTAGTGGAGATATTTACTGATAAACAGCTACCTACGCAGCATGTTCATGTCGTTCCTAAATGAGCTTTTACGTCTCTCTCCTCACCACAAATCAGATTCTTCTGAGGAGTTCCCAGTACATTATCCTTTCCCCTGTGTAATTACCTTAACAAGCTCCAGCTGTTTTTATTCTCAGAAGGTTTACTCCCTGATATACAGCTGCCTACCCCCTTCGTAAGTGCAGGTCCTAAATGAGCTTTTTTCTCTGTTCCCAAACCACAAACCAGATTATTTTGGGGAGTTACCAGTATAGTATCCATACCAGGAAGTACTTAATTTATTAAGTTGCTGCTTTTCTTAATCTCAGTGGAGATATTTACGGATAAACAGCTACGTATGCAGCATGTTCATGTCGTTCCTAAATGAGCTTTTATCTCTCTCCGCTCACCACAAATCAGATTCTTCTGAGGAGTTCCCAGTACATTATCCTTTCCCCTGTGTAATTACGTTAAGAAGCTCCAGCTGTTTTTATTCTCAGAAGGTTTACTCCCTGATATACAGCTGCATACCCCCTTCGTAAGTGCAGGTCCTAAATGAGCTTTATTCTCTGTTCCCTCACCACAATCCAGATTCTTTTGCGGAATTACCAGTACAGTAACCATACCAGGAAGTACATAATTTATTAAGCTACTGCTTTTCTTAATCTCAGTGGAGATATTTACTGATAAACAGCTACCTACGCAGCATGTTCATGTCGTTCCTAAATGAGCTTTTATCTCTCTCCCCTCACCACAAATCAGATTCTTTGGATGAGTTCCCAGTACTTTATCCTTTCCCCTGTGTAATTACCTTAACAAGCTCCATCTGTTTTTATTCTCAGAAGGTTTACTCTGTGATATACACCTGCGTACCCCCTTCGTAAGTGCAGGTCCTAAATGAGCTTTTTTCTCTGTTCCCTCACCACAATCCAGATTCTTTTGGGGAGTTACCAGTACAGTAATCATACCAGGAAGTACTTCATTTATTAAGCTACTGCTTTTCTTAAACTCAGTGTAGATATTTACTGATAAACCGCTACCTACGCAGCATGTTCATGTCGTTCTTAAATGAGCTTTTATCTCCCTCCCCTCACCACAAATCAGATTTTTCTGAGGAGTTCCCTGTACATTATCCTTTCCCCTGTCTAATTACCTTAACAAGCTCCAGCTGTTTTTATTCTCAGAAGGTTTACTCCCTGATATACAGCTGCCTAGCCCCTTCGTAAGTGCAGGTCCTAAATTAGCTTTTTTCTCTGTTCCCTCACCACAATCCAGATTCTTTTGGGGAGTTACCAGTACAGAAACCATACCAGGAAGTACTTAATTTATTAAGCTACTGCTTTTCTTAATCTCAGTGGAGATATTTACTGATAAACAGCTACCTACCCAGCATGTTCATGTCGTTCCTAAATGAGCGATTATCTCTCTCCCCTCACCACAAATCAGATTCTTCTGAGGAGTTCAAAGAACTTTATGCTTTCCCCTGTGTAATTGCCTTAACAAGCTCCAGCTGTTTCTATTCTCAAAAGGATTACTCCCTGATATACAGCTGCCTACCCCCTTCGTAAGTGCAGGTCCTAAATGAGCTTTTTTCTCTGTTCCCTCACCACAATCCAGATTCTTTTGGGGAGTTACCAGTACAGTAACCATACCAGGAAGTACTTAATTTATTAAGCTACTTCTTTTCTTAATCTCAGTGGAGATATTTACTGATAAACAGCTACCTACGCAGCATGTTCATGTCGTTCCTAAATGAGCTTTTATCTCTCTCCCCTCACCACAAATCAGATTCTTCTGAGGAGTTCCCAGTACATTATCCTTTCCCCTGTGTAATTACCTTAACAAGCTCCAGCTGTTTTTATTCTCAGAAGGTTTACTCCCTGATATACAGGTGCCTACCCCCTTCATAAGTGCATGTCCTAAATGAGCTTTTTTCTCTGTTCCCTCACCACAATCCAGATTCTTTTGGGGAGTTACCAGTACAGTAACCATACCAGGAAGTACTTAATTTATTAAGCTACTGCTTTTCTTAATCTCAGTGGAGATATTTACTGATAAACTGCTACTTACGCAGCATGTTCATGTTGTTCCTAAGTGAGCTTTTTTCTCTGTTTCCTCACCACAATCCAGATTCTTTTGGGGAGTTACCAGTACAGTATCCATACCAGGAAGTACTTAATTTATTAAGCTACTGCTTTTCTTAAACTCAGTGTAGATGTTTACTGATAAACCGCTACCTACGCAGCATGTTCATGTCGTTCTTAAATGAGCTTTTATCTCTCTCCCCTCATCACAAATCAGATTCTTCTGAGAAGTTCCCAGTACATTATCCTTTCCCCTGTGTAATTACCTTAACAAGCTCCAGCTGTTTTTATTCTCAGAAGGTTTACTCCCTGATATACAGCTGCCTACCCCCTTCGTAAGTGCAGGTCCTAAATGAGCTTTTTTCTCTGTTCCCAAACCACAATCCAGATTCTTTTGGGGAGTTACCAGTATAGTATCCATACCAGGAAGTACTTAATTTATTAAGCTGCTGCTTTTCTTAATCTCAGTGGAGATATTTACGGATAAAGAGCTACGTATGCAGCATGTTCATGTCGTTCCTAAATGAGCTTTTATCTCTCTCCGCTCACCACAAATCAGATTCTTCTGAGGAGTTCCCAGTACATTATCCTTTCCCCTGTGTAATTACGTTAACAAGCTCCAGCTGTTTTTATTCTCAGAAGGTTTACTCCCTGATATACAGCTGCATACCCCCTTCGTAAGTGCAGGTCCTAAATGAGCTTTATTCTCTGTTCCCTCACCACAATCCAGATTCTTTTGCGGAGTTACCAGTACAGTAACCATACCAGGAAGTACATAATTTATTAAGCTACTGCTTTTCTTAATCTCAGTGGAGATATTTACTGATAAACAGCTACCTACGCAGCATGTTCATGTCGTTCTTAAATGAGCTTTTATCTCTCTCCCCTCACCACAAATCAGATTCTTCTGAGGAGTTCCCAGTACATTATCCTTTCCCCTGTGTAATTACCTTAACAAGCTCCAGCTGTTTTTATTCTCAGAAGGTTTACTCCCTGATATACAGCTGCCTAGCCCCTTCGTAAGTGCAGGTCTTAAATTAGCTTTTTTCTTTGTTCCCTCACCACAATCCAGATTCTTTTGGGGAGTTACCAGTACAGAAACCATACCAGGAAGTACTTAATTTATTAAGCTACTGCTTTTCTTAATCTCAGTGGAGATATTTACTGATAAACAGCTACCTACGCAGCATGTTCATGTCGTTCCTAAATGAGCGATTATCTCTCTCCCCTCACCACAAATCAGATTCTTCTGAGCAGTTCAAAGAACTTTATGCTTTCCCCTGTGTAATTGCCTTAACAAGCTCCAGCTGTTTCTATTCTCAAAAGGTTTACTCCCTGATATACAGCTGCCTACCCCCTTCGTAAGTGCAGGTCCTAAATGAGCTTTTTTCTCTGTTCCCTCACCATAATCCAGATTCTTTTGGGGAGTTACCAGTACAGTAACCATACCAGGAAGTACTTAATTTATTAAGCTACTGCTTTTCTTAATCTCAGTGGAGATATTTACTGATAAACCCCTATGTATGCAGCATGTTCATGTCGTTCCTAAATGAGCTATTATCTCTCTCCCCTCACCACAAATCAGATTCTTCTGAGGAGTTCTCAGTACATTATCCTTTCCCCTGTGTAATTACCTTAACAAGCTCCAGCTGTTTTTATTCTCAGAAGCGATACTCCCTGATATACAGCTGCCTACCCCCTTCGTAAGTGCAGGTCCTAAATGAGCTTTTTTCTCTGTTCCCTCACCACAATCCAGATTCTTTTGGGGAGTTACCAGTACAGTAACCATAGCAGGAAGTACTTAATTTATTAAGATACTGCTTTTCTTAATCTCAGTGGAGATATTTACTGATAAACAGCTACCTACGCAGCATGTTCATGTCGTTCCTAAATGAGCTTTTATCTCTCTCCCCTCACCACAAATCAGATTCTTCTGAGGAGTTCCCAGTACATTATCCTTTCCCCTGTCTAATTACCTTAACAAGCTCCAGCTGTTTTTATTCTCAGAAGGTTTACTCCCTGATATACAGCTGCCTAGCCCCTTCGTAAGTGCAGGTCCTAAATTAGCTTTTTTCTTTGTTCCCTCACCACAATCCAGATTCTTTTGGGGAGTTACCAGTACAGAAACCATACCAGGAAGTACTTAATTTATTAAGCTACTGCTTTTCTTAATCTCAGTGGAGATATTTACTGATAAACAGCTACCTACGCAGCATGTTCATGTCGTTCCTAAATGAGCGATTATCTCTCTCCCCTCACCACAAATCAGATTCTTCTGAGCAGTTCAAAGAACTTTATGCTTTCCCCTGTGTAATTGCCTTAACAAGCTCCAGCTGTTTCTATTCTCAAAAGGTTTACTCCCTGATATACAGCTGCCTACCCCCTTCGTAAGTGCAGGTCCTAAATGAGCTTTTTTCTCTGTTCCCTCACCATAATCCAGATTCTTTTGGGGAGTTACCAGTACAGTAACCATACCAGGAAGTACTTAATTTATTAAGCTACTGCTTTTCTTAATCTCAGTGGAGATATTTACTGATAAACAGCTATGTATGCAGCATGTTCATGTTGTTCCTAAATGAGCTATTATCTCTCTCCCCTCACCACAAATCAGATTCTTCTGAGGAGTTCTCAGTACATTATCCTTTCCCCTGTGTAATTACCTTAACAAGCTCCAGCTGTTTTTATTCTCAGAAGCGATACTCCCTGATATACAGCTGCCTACCCCCTTCGTGAGTGCAGGTCCTAAATGAGCTTTTTTCTCTGTTCCCTCACCACAATCCAGATTCTTTTGGGGAGTTACCAGTACAGTAACCATAGCAGGAAGTACTTAATTTATTAAGATACTGCTTTTCTTAATCTCAGTGGAGATATTTACTGATAAACAGCTACCTACGCAGCATGTTCATGTCGTTCCTAAATGAGCTTTTATCTCTCTCCCCTCACCACAAATCAGATTCTTCTGAGGAGTTCCCAGTACAGTATCCTTTCCCCTGTCTAATTACCTTAACAAGCTCCAGCTGTTTTTATTCTCAGAAGGTTTACTCCCTGATATACAGCTGCCTAGCCCCTTCGTAAGTGCAGGTCCTAAATTAGCTTTTTTCTCTGTTCCCTCACCACAATCCAGATTCTTTTGGGGAGTCACCAGTACAGAAACCATACCAGGAAGTACTTAATTTATTAAGCTACTGCTTTTCTTAATCTCAGTGGAGATATTTACTGATAAACAGCTACCTACGCAGCATGTTCATGTCGTTCCTAAATGAGCGATTATCTCTCTCCCCTCACCACAAATCAGATTCTTCTGAGGAGTTCAAAGAACTTTATGCTTTCCCCTGTGTAATTGCCTTAACAAGCTCCAGCTGTTTCTATTCTCAAAAGGTTTACTCCCTGATATACAGCTGCCTACCCCCTTCGTAAGTGCAGGTCCTAAATGAGCTTTTTTCTCTGTTCCCTCACCACAATCCAGATTCTTTTGGGGAGTTACCAGTACAGTAACCATACCAGGAATTACTTAATTTATTAAGCTACTGCTTTTCTTAATCTCAGTGGAGATATTTACTGATAAACAGCTACCTATGCAGCATGTTCATGTCGTTCCTAAATGAGCATTTTTCTCTGTTCCCTCACAACAATCCATATTCTTTTGGGGAGTTACCAGTACAATATCCATACCAGGAAGTACTTAATTTATTAAGCTACTGCTTTTCTTAATCTCAGTGGAGATATTTACTGATAAACAGCTATGTATGCAGCATGTTCATGTCGTTCCTAAATGAGCTTTTATCTCTCTCCCCTCACCAAAAATCAGATTCTTCTGAGGAGTTCCCAGTACATTATCCTTTCCCCTGTGTAATTACCTTAACAAGCTCCAGCTGTTTTTATTCTCAGAAGGTTTACTCCCCGATATACAGCTGCCTACCCCCTTCGTAAGTGCAGGTCCTAAATGAGCTTTTTTCTCTGTTCCCTCACCACAATCCAGATTCTTTTGGGGAGTTACCAGTACAGTAACCATAGCAGGAAGTACTTAATTTATTAAGATACTGCTTTTCTTAATCTCAGTGGAGATATGTACTGATAAACAGCTACCTACGCAGCATGTTCATGTCGTTCCTAAATGAGCTTTTATCTCTCTCCCCTCACCACAAATCAGATTCTTCTGAGGAGTTCCCAGTACATTATCCTTTCCCCTGTCTAATTACCTTAACAAGCTCCAGCTGTTTTTATTCTCAGAAGGTTTACTCCCTGATATACAGCTGCCTAGCCCCTTCGTAAGTGCAGGTCCTAAATGAGCTTTTTTCTCTGTTCCCTCACCACAATCCAGATTCTTTTGGGGACTTACCAGTACAGAAACCATACCAGGAAGTACTTAAATTATTAAGCTACTGCTTTTCTTAATCTCAGTGGAGATATTTACTGATAAACAGCTACCTACGCAGCATGTTCATGTCGTTCTAAATGAGCGATTATCTCTCTCCCCTCACCACAAATCAGATTCTTCTGAGGAGTTCAAAGTACTTTATGCTTTCCCCTGTGTAATTGCCTTAACAAGCTCCAGCTGTTTCTATTCTCAAAAAGTTTACTCCCTGATATACAGCTGCCTACCCCCTACGTAAGTGCAGGTCCTAAATGAGCTTTTTTCTCTGTTCCCTCATCACAATCCAGATTCTTTTGGGGAGTTACCAGTACAGTAACCATACCAGGAAGTACTTAATTTATTAAGCTACTGCTTTTCTTAATCTCAGTGGCGATATTTACTGATAAACAGCTACCTACGCAGCATGTTCATGTCGTTCCTAAATGAGCGATTATCTCTCTCCCCTCACCACAAATCAGATTCTTCTCAGGAGTTCAAAGTACTTTATGCTTTCCCCTGTGTAATTGCCTTAACAAGCTCCAGCTGTTTCTATTCTCAAAAGGTTTACTCCCTGATATACAGCTGCCTACCCCCTTCGTAAGTGCAGGTCCTAAATGAGCTTTTTTCTCTGTTCCCTCACCACAATCCAGATTCATTTGGGGAGTTACCAGTACAGTATCCATACCAGGAAGTACTTAATTTATTAAGCTACTGCTTTTCTTAATCTCAGTGGAGATATTTACTGATAAACAGCTACCTACGCAGCATGTTCATGTCGTTCCTAAATGAGCTTTTATCTCTCTCCCCTCACCACAAATCAGATTCTTCTGAGGAGTTCCCAGTACATTATCCTTTCCCCTGTGTAATTACCTTAACAAGCTCCAGCTGTTTTTATTCTCAGAAGGTTTACTCCCTGATATACAGCTGCCTACCCCCTTCGTAAGTGCAGGTCCTAAATGAGCTTTTTTCTCTGTTCCCTCACCACAATCCAGATTCTTTTGGGGAGATACCAGTACAGTAACCATACCAGGAAGTACTTAATTTATTAAGCTACTGCTTTTCTTAATCTCAGTGGAGATATTTACTGATAAACAGCTACCTAGGCAGCATGTTCATGTCGTTCCTAAATGAGCTATTATCTCTCTCCCCTCACCACATATCAGATTCTTCTGAGGAGTTCCCAGTACTTTATCCTTTCCCCTGTGTAATTGCCTTAACAAGCTCCAGCTGTTTTTATTCTCAGAAGGTTTACTCCCTGATATACAGCTGCCTACCCCCTTCGTAAGTGCAGGTCTTAAATGAGCTTTTTTCTCTGTTCCCTCACCACAATCCAGATTCTTTTGGGGAGTTACCAGTACAATATCCATACAGGGAGTATTAATTTATTAAGCTACTGCTTTTCTTAATCTCAGTGGAGATATTTACTGAAAAACAGCTACGTATGCAGCATGTTCATGTCGTTCCTAAATGAGCTTTTATCTCTCTCCCCTCAGCACAAATCAGATTCTTCTGAGCAGTTCCCAGTACATTATCCTTTCCCCTGTGTAATTACCTTAACGAGCTCCAGCTGTTTTTATTCTCAGAAGCGATACTCCCTGATATACAGCTGCCTACCCCCTTCGTAAGTGCAGGTCCTAAATGAGCTTTTTT
The DNA here is from genome assembly GCF_023159225.1 of Perognathus longimembris pacificus. Classification (NCBI taxonomy): domain Eukaryota; kingdom Metazoa; phylum Chordata; class Mammalia; order Rodentia; family Heteromyidae; genus Perognathus; species Perognathus longimembris. The sequence continues at coordinate 22,554 of NW_025957419.1, forward strand.
CTCTGTTCCCTCACCACAATCCAGATTCTTTTGGGGTGTTACCAGTACAGTAACCATACCAGGAAGTACTTAATTTATTAAGATACTGCTTTTCTTGATCTCAGTGGAGATATTTACTGATAAACAGCTACCTACGCAGCATGTTCATGTCGTTCCTAAATGAGCTTTTATCTCTCTCCCTCACCACAAATCAGATTCTTCTGAGGAGTTCCCAGTACATTATCCTTTCTGCTGTCTAATTACCTTAACAAGCTCCAGCTGTTTTTATTCTCAGAAGGTTTACTCCCTGATATACAGCTGCCTAGCCCCTTCGTAAGTGCAGGTCCTAAATGAGCTTTTTTCTCTGTTCCCTCACCACAATCCAGATTCTTTTGGGGAGTTACCAGTACAGAAACCATACCAGGAAGTACTTAATTTATTAAGCTACTGCTTTTCTTAATCTCAGTGGAGATATTTACTGATAAACAGCTACCTACGCAGCATGTTCATGTCGTTCTAAATGAGCGATTATCTCTCTCCCCTCACCACAAATCAGATTCTTCTGAGGAGTTCAAAGTACTTTATGCTTTCCCCTGTGTAATTGCCTTAACAAGCTCCAGCTGTTTCTATTCTCAAAAGGTTTACTCCCTGATATACAGCTGCCTACCCCCTTCGTAAGTGCAGGTCCTAAATGAGCTTTTTTCTCTGTTCCCTCACCACAATCCAGATTCTTTTGGGGAGTTACCAGTACAGTAACCATACCAGGAAGTACTTAATTTATTAAGCTACTGCTTTTCTCAATCTCAGTGGAGATATTTACTGATAAACAGCTACCTACGCATCATGTTCATGTCGTTCCTAAATGAGCGATTATCTCTCTCCCCTCACCACAAATCAGATTCTTCTGAGGAGTTCAAAGTACTTTATGCTTTCCCCTGTGTAATTGCCTTAACAAGCTCCAGCTGTTTCTATTCTCAAAAGGTTTACTCCCTGATATACAGCTGCCTACCCCCTTCGTAAGTGCAGGTCCTAAATGAGCTTTTTTCTCTGTTCCCTCACCACAATCCAGATTCATTTGGGGAGTTACCAGTACAGTAACCATACCAGGAAGTACTTAATTTATTAAGCTACTGCTTTTCTTAATGTCAGTGGAGATATTTACTGATAAACAGCTACCTACGCAGCATGTTCATGTCGTTCCTAAATGAGCTTTTATCTCTCTCCCCTCACCAAAAATCAGATTCTTCTGAGGAGTTCCCAGTACATTATCCTTTCCCCTGTGTAATTACCTTAACAAGCTCCAGCTGTTTTTATTCTCAGAAGGTTTACTCCCTGATATACAGCTGCCTACCCCCTTCGTAAGTGCAGGTCCTAAATGAGCTTTTTTCTCTGTTCCCTCACCACAATCCAGATTCTTTTGGGGAGATACCAGTACAGTAACCATACCAGGAAGTACTTAATTTATTAAGCTACTGCTTTTCTTAATCTCAGTGGAGATATTTACTGATAAACAGCTACCTACGCAGCATGTTCATGTCGTTCCTAAATGAGCTATTATCTCTCTCCCCTCACCACATATCAGATTCTTCTGAGGATTTCCCAGTACTTTATCCTTTCCCCTGTGTAATTGCCTTAACAAGCTCCAGCTGTTTTTATTCTCAGAAGGTTTACTCCCTGATATACAGCTGCCTACCCCCTTCGTAAGTGCAGGTCCTAAATGAGCTTTTTTCTCTGTTCCCTCACCACAATCCAGATTCTTGTGGGGAGTTACCAGTACAGTAACCATACCAGGAAGTACTTAATTTATTAAGCTACTGCTTTTCTTAATCTCAGTGGAGATATTTACTGATTAACAGCTACCTACGCAGCATGTTCATGTCGTTCCTAAATGAGCTTTTATCTCTATCCCCTCACCACAAATCAGATTCTTCTGAGGATTTCCCAGTACATTATCCTTTCTCCTGTGTAATTACCTTAACAAGCTCCAGCTGTTTTTATTCTCAGAAGGTTTACTCCCTGATATACAGCTGCCTACCCCCTTCGTAAGTGTAGGTCTTAAATGAGCTTTTTTCTCTGTTCCCTCACCACAATCCAGATTCTTTTGGGGAGTTACCAGTACAATATCCATACAGGGAGTACTTAATTTATTAAGCTACTGCTTTTCTTAATCTCAGTGGAGATATTTACTGAAAAACAGCTACGTATGCAGCATGTTCATGTCGTTCCTAAATGAGCTTTTATCTCTCTCCCTTCAGCACAAATCAGATTCTTCTGAGCAGTTCCCAGTACATTATCCTTTCCCCTGTGTAATTACCTTAACAAGCTCCAGCTGTTTTTATTCTCAGAAGCGATACTCCCTGATATACAGCTGCCTACCCCCTTCGTAAGTGCAGGTCCTAAATGAGCTTTTTTCTCTGTTCCCTCACCACAATCCAGATTCTTTTGGGGAGTTACCAGTACAGTAACCATACCAGGAAGTACTTAATTTATTAAGATACTGCTTTTCTTAATCTCAGTGGAGATATTTACTGATAAACAGCTACCTACGCAGCATGTTCGTGTCGTTCCTAAATGAGCTTTTATCTCTCTCCCCTCACCACAAATCAGATTCTTCTGAGGAGTTCCCAGTACATTATCCTTTCCCCTGTCTAATTACCTTAACAAGCTCCAGCTCTTTTTATTCTCAGAAGGTTTACTCCCTGATATACAGCTGCCTAGCCCCTTCGTAAGTGCAGGTCCTAAATGAGCTTTTTTCTCTGTTCCCTCACCACAATCCAGATTCTTTTGGGGAGTTACCAGTACAGAAACCATACCAGGAAGTACTTAATTTATTAAGCTACTGCTTTTCTTAATCTCAGTGGAGATATTTACTGATAAACAGCTACCTACGCAGCATGTTCATGTCGTTCTAAATGAGCGATTATCTCTCTCCCCTCACCACAAATCAGATTCTTCTGAGGAGTTCAAAGTACTTTATGCTTTCCCCTGTGTAATTGCCTTAACAAGCTCATGCTGTTTCTATTCTCAAAAGGTTTACTCCCTGATATACAGCTGCCTACCCCCTTTGTAAGTGCAGGTCCTAAATGAGCTTTTTTCTCTGTTCCCTCACCACAATCCAGATTCTTTTGGGGAGTTACCAGTACAGTAACCATACCAGGAAGTACTTAATTTATTAAGTTACTGCTTTTCTTAATCTCAGTGGAGATATTTACTGATAAACAGCTACCTACGCAGCATGTTCATGTCGTTCCTAAATGAGCTTTTATCTCTCTCCCCTCACCAAAAATCAGATTCTTCTGAGGAGTTCCCAGTACATTATCCTTTCCCCTGTGTAATTACCTTAACAAGCTCCAGCTGTTTTTATTCTCAGAAGGTTTACTCCCTGATATACAGCTGCCTACCCCCTTCGTAAGTGCAGGTCCTAAATGAGCTTTTTTCTCTGTTCCCTCACCACAATCCAGATTCTTTTGGGTAGATACCAGTACAGTAACCATACCAGGAAGTACTT
>NW_025957420.1:0-95856 GCF_023159225.1 Perognathus longimembris pacificus
TCATAACATTATTTACAGTATGATTAAAGTATGTACATATGAACACATGTATATGTGAATTAGTGTTTTATTGTCTCTTTCGGACGTCGAACTGAACACATTGGGGGGGAAAGGAAAGGGGGAGGAGGAAGGGGTGTGAGGGACAAGGTAACAAACAGTACAAGAAATGTATTGAATGCCTAATGTATGAAACTGTAACCTCTCTGTACATTAGTTTGATAATAAAAATTTGAAAAAAAAAAAAAAAAGGCCAAATGTGGTGCTGTGGCTCAAGTAGAACTATGATAGTCTTGAGCTAAATAACATCAGGGAGAGATCTTGGTCCTTGAGTCCAAGCCCCAGTCCTGGCTCAGAACCAAACAAACAACAAAAAATAATTCATTCATGGGTCTTGTACCCCATTTCTTTTAACTTGGGCATGGTTTTTGTGCCAGTATGAGGCTGTGTTTGTTATTATGGTTTTGTAATAATATTCGATGTCTGGCAGTGTGAAATCTCTGTCACTGGTTCTTTTGCCTACAATTCCTTTGGGAATTCCAGGTCTTTCTTTTCTTTATATGCAGATTTGGATTCTTTTCTCTATTCTGTATAGATTTTGGTGTGGAATTTTGATGGTGATTGCATTGAGTTTGTATAACATCTTGTCGCCTCTTTGATTTATCATTTTCATTAAATTGGTCTTTGACATCTTCAATAATTTTAATTACAAAGTATTATTTTTCTTGTTTTTAGATATTGCAAATAGTTTTTTTTCCATGATTTCCTTCTCTGCCTGGTAATATCCACGGTATACAGAAATGCTGCTGTTTTGTTGTTGTTTGTTTCTTTTTTCTTTGTGTGCTTTGTAGGTAGCGTGTGTTTTTTTTTTTTTTTTTTTTTTTTTTTATTAATGTTGGATCCTGCTACTTTACCAACATGGTTTATTAGGTCTAAGTGTTTGGCTATTAGATGTAAGAGTTTGACATTGGAGTTTCTTCTTTCCATCTGCTATAAGATTATGTCATCTGTGGATAGGGATAGTTTGATTTCTTCCTTTACTATGTGGATCCCTTTGATATCCTCGTGTTACTTTATTGCTATGGCTTGGGATTTCAGGTGTGTATTAAATGAGACTAGAAAGAGTGGACATCGTTGTCTGTTCCTTATTTTAATGGCATTGTGTTTAGTTTTAACAAATTTAGGATGGTATTAGCAGTTGCTCTTTCATTTATGTCTTTTATTGTTTACAGAATGTTCTTTTTAATACTATTTCTCCTGGGCTTTGTGCATGAAAGTCTGTTGTATTTTGTCAAATGCTTTTTTGGGCTTTGACTCAGAGACCTATGTGATTCTTGGTCTTAGGTCTGTTAGTGGGGTGAATATTATTATCCCTGTAGGTATTTAAAACTGCTTTGCATCTGTGGACTGAAGACTACAACATCATGTTGTATGATATTTTTTAAACTCTTTCTGGAATCTGTTAGCTAATATTTCGTTGAGGAGTTTTTCATCAGTGTTCATAACATAGATTGCTCTGTCATTTTCTTTATATTTTGTGTCTTTGACGGTTTTTTGGATGGTTTTGATATTAGCTTCTTAGTATGTGTTTAGGATTTCTCTCTCTGCAACTATTTCACAGAAGATAGTGAGTAGACTTGACATTATCTAATTTTAAATGTTTCATAGAATAATCTTTTGAATCAATCTTAGCCTTGGTTTGTAGGATTGGAAGAAAAATTGATTGCTTTTTTTCATGAACTTTTCATTTTTTTTTGTTTGCAAGATGATGTACAGCAGGGTTACAGTTGCACACATAAGTTAGTGAGTACAATTTTTTTATACTTATTACCCTCTCCCTCATTTTACGCCCACCTTCCCTCCTCTCTTATCCCTCTTTCCCTGCCCACTGCCACCCCCCAAGTTAGTTGTACAGTTAATTTTGAACACATTCACTGTTGTGTTGGTTCACTCTTTATCCTTTTTCTCCCCATTTTAATGTTCCATTTCGCTTCCATAATTCAGACAACCATATATACAATCCTCTTGGTACCAATATCAAATACAGTGAAAACAGGGGCAAATGAAAGAAAAAAGAAATAATTTTGCTTAGTACATTAAAAACATCAAAGAAATCCCTCTTTTTTCCATATGTTCAGGTTCAATTCACTTAGCATTATCTCTCGTGATCATGTGTACATATCTATTGAGTTATTGGGATCATCTCTTAGGACTATCCTAAAGATACTAATTATTACTAATGAGGGAAACCATGGAACCTACGTTTCCTTAAGTCTGGCCCCCTTTACGTCGTATGAATTTTTTCCCACGTCTTTCTATTGCATTACAAATGGAACAATGTCATTCTTTCTGGTGAAAGTATAGCATTCCATTGTGTGCATACACCACAATTTCTTGATCCATTCATCTACGGAGAAGCATGTAGCTTAGAGCCCTATCTAAGCTATGGTAAACAATGCTGCATCATAGTTATGTTGGTAGCTTTAGTATGGTCTGTTTGTGATCCTTTGTGTAAATGCCCAGAAGTGGAATAGTTGGGTCATAAGGACCTCTATTTTTTACCTTTTGAGACACCTCCATATTGCTTTCCAGAGTAGTTGAACATGTTTAGGCACCACCAAGAGTGAAGCAGTGTTCCCTTTTGGCCAAATCCATTTCAGCATCTGTAATTACTTTTCTTGACAGTGGACATACTACCTGGGAGAAGGTGGAATCACAACATAGGTTTGATTTGCATTTCTTTTATGGCCAGAGATTTTGCTCATTTCTTCCTGTGTCTATTTGCCATTATCATTTCCTTTGCAGAGAAGTCTGTCTTTAAGTCTTCAACCCACTTACTAATGGGGTAGGTTTTTTTTCAGGATTTGATGGGGAGGACTTAATTTTTTTAGTTACAAGTATATTTTAGATATGAGGCCTATTTCAATTGTATGGATACTGAGACAAAAAACAAGGAGTAAATCAATAGAACAGTGATACTCCCTAGACACTATATTGAAAATGAAGTATGCAACTTCCAGTGGGGTGAAGGTGGAAAAAAACTGAGAGAAACTGAGGGTGGAAGTGACAATGTTCAAAAAGTTATGAACGAATTACCTGTGTTACTGAACTCTAAGCCCTCTGTTTATCACATTTATAAAAATAATCATGAAATCATTATCAATAAAAAGTTGAGCATAATGACAAATGTCAGCTTTATAAGAATCATAAACTGGAGGATAACAGTCCAGGCCAGTCTATGCATTAGTATCTGATTGTATTTGAGAAACTACAAAAATTGGAAAAGGCTAGATTTTTGGTTCTTGGGTTACAATGCCAGCCTGGGAATCAGTAAGGCCTGAGCAATACTGCTATTTTTTTTTTTTTTTTTTTTGCAAACTATGTTGTTGAACATATAAGGAGTGAGTTTGTGTTTGCTTTGTCTTGTGAATACTCTGAAATAAGAAGCTCTCTGTGCTCATCAGAATATTCTAACAAAAATTGCAGCCTATACAGGCTTTTTGCATGCAGGAGTGTTGTGTTTTATCAAAAGCTTTTGGTGCTTTAACTCAGAGACCAATGTGATTCTGTCTTAGCTCTGTTCATGTGGTGAATTGTATTTATCCATGTACATATTTTAAACTAGCTTTGCATCTGTGAAGTGAAAACTACAAGACCATGTTGTATCGTTTTTTAAATCTCTTTGTGGATTCTGTTAGACAATGTTTTGTTGAGTTTTTCCTCAGTGTTCACAAGAGAGATTGTCCTGTCATTTTCTTTTTATTTTGTGTCCTTGTCGGTTTTTTTTGCCTGATCTTGATATTAGATTCATCATATGTGTTGGGATTTCTCTATCTGCATCTATTTCACAGAAGACTGTGAGTAGTATTGATATTATCTAGCTTCAAATGTTTCATAGATTTATCTGATGAATCAATCTTGGCCTGGGTTTTCCGTATTGGAAGAAAAATTGCTTCACGTTTATGATCTTTTTTATTTAATTTTGTTGTCAAGATGATGTACAGAAGAGTTACAGTTACTTACACATGTTAGTGAGTACATTTCTTGTTATACTTATTACCTCCTCCCTCATTTTATGCCCTCCTTTCTTTTTTTTCTTTTTTTTTCTTTTGGCCAATCCTGGGGGTGGACTCAGGGCCTGAGCACTGTCCCTGGCTTCTTTTTGCTCAAGGCTAGCACTCTGCCACTTGAGCCACAGCGCCACTTCTGTCCATTTTCTGTATATGTGCTGTTGGGGAATCGAACCCAGGGCCTCATGTATATGAAGCAGGCACTCTTGCCACTAGGCCATATCCCCAATCCTATGCCCTCCTTTCTTCCTCTCCCATATCCCTCTTGCCCTGCCCACTGCTGTCTCCTCAAGGTATTTGTATGGTTAATTTTCAAAAATTCACTGTTGGGTTGGTTCACTCTTTATTCTTTTTCTCACCATTTTGTTTTTCCCTTTCCCTTACCTAATTCAGACAAACATATATTTTCCTCAGGGGGCCAATATCAAATAAATATAACGAAGGAAAAAAAGAAATAACTTCACATAGTACATCAAAAACAACATAGAAATCCTTCTTTTTTCCATATCTTCAGGATCAATTCACTTAGCATTGTCTTGTGAGATCATAGGTACATATCTATTGAGCTATTGTGATCATCTGCTAGGACTATCCAGGACATATATTAATTATAACTAATGAGGTAACGTTTGAATCTATGATTCTTTAGGTCTGGAACCCTTCACTTAGTCTGATTTTTCCCAAGTCTTTCCATTGCATTACAAATGGAACAATGTCATTCCTTCTGATGGAAATATAGCATTCCATTTTGTGTATGTACCACAACTACTTGATCCATTCATCTACTGAGGAGCCTGTGGCTTGCAGCCCTTTCTTAACTATGGTAAATATGCTGCAACATAGTTATGCTGGTAGCTTTTGTATGGTCTTGTTTGTGACCCTTTGGGTAAATGCCCAGAAGTGGAATCTTTGGGTCATAGGGCTCTATATTTAACAATTTGAGGAACCTCCATATTGCTTTCCAGAGTGGTTTACAAGTTTACACTCTACAAACAGAAGCAGTCTTAACTTTTTGCTAAATCCCCTTCAGTACCTGTTATTAGTTTTATTGACAGTGGACATTCTATCTGGGGGAAGGTGGAATCTCAATGTAGTTTTGACTTGCATTTCATTTATGACCAGAGATGGGCATTTCTTCCTGTGTCTGTGGGCCATTTTTATTTACTTTGCATAGAAGTGTCTCTTTAAGTCTTCAGCCCACTTACTAATGGAATAGTTATTTCTTTGAGGATTTGTAGGGTGGACTTAGTTATTTTTTTAGTTCTAAGTATAGTTTAGATTTGAGACCTTTGTCATTTGTATGGCTACTGAAACAAAGGACAAGCAGTGCATCAATTCCACTGTGATACTCGCTAGACACTATGTTGGAAATGAAGTATACAACTTGCAGTGAGGGTGAAGGTGGAAAAACATCTGTGGGAAAATGAGGGAGGAGGTGACAATGTTCAAAAGGAAAAGAACTCAGTACCTGAGTTACATAACTGTAAGCCCTCTGTTCATCACCTTTATAAAAACAAATTCATTAAATCTCCATCAATAAAAAGTTGAGCATTATGACACCTGACAGCTTTATGGGAAGAATTACCTGGAAGATAACTGTACAGGCCAGTGGATGCACTAGTATTTGATTATATTTGAGAAACATGAAAAATTGAAAAAATCTAGGGTTGTGGTTCATGGGGTAGAATGCCTGCCTTGGAAGCACAAAGTCACTACTACCGCTAAATTTTTTTTGCAAACTATGCTGTTGTACATATAATAAGGTGTGTGTGTGTGTTTGCTCATTCTTGTGAATTCTCAGAAATAAGAAGCTCTCTATGCTCATCAGAATACTCTAAAAATATTGCAGCATGGGCTGGGAATATGGCCGATTGGCAAGAGTGCTTGCCTCCTATACATGAAGCCCTGTGTTCCATTCCCCAGTCAATATATATAGAAAATGACCAGATGTGGCACTGTGGCTCAAGTTTCAGAGTTCTAGCCTTGAGCAAAAGGAAGCCAGGGACAGTGCTCAGGCCCTGATACCAAGGCCCATGACTGGCCAAAAAAAAAAAAAAAAAAGAAATATTATAGCCTATATATCATCTAGTTGTCATGGTGCTAAGCCTTGGTTTGTTGAAAATATCTGGGCATCTTTTTGAACATTATCCATATTATTTCCGTCATACTTTCTCTAAGTATAATCCACAGAGAAGCCCAGGATTCAGGATTGTAGCCAGTAATATCTCATATACTAAATTCATGATTGTACTATATAATATAGCCCTTTCATGAAAAGAAATATAAGTATGAAATCTGTTAAAAAGATTCATTTAGGGAAGTCATGTATGAGATGCATTACCATATTGAAAAAGCATGGTCAAGGGTAAGAGGAACATAAACACCAAATAATTTTCCTTTGTGGATCCCCAGTTATAAATTCATTTGATTTTAGTGAACATCACTTTTATAAGAAATGGTCCTTACATGGTCATGAAGTTTCTTAATATATGCTAAAGAAATTTTACACAATAAGTCATTAATACAAACTTCAAACTTACAACATTAAAAATCTGAGATTAGCAACAAAAGTACAATTCACAGTTGAGAGATAGGACTCCATCGAATCGCAGTTTGAGACTGGCCTGAGGAAAAAGTTACTGAAAAACCATCTCCATCAGTGAGCTAGCTAAAATGGTGCACCTGTGGGTTTCCAGCTATTCCAGATAAGAGGGCTGCTGTCCAAGGCCTGCCTGAACATGAGACGCGACCTGAGGAAAAATTAAGCAGAAAAGCGGTTAGAAGCATAGGTTCAATGGGAAAGAACTTGTCTGTCAAGGATGAAGCTCAAATCCGAGTAATATAGAAGGGCGGGGATAGGAAGAAACAGAGAGAGAGAGAAAGAGAGACAGAGAGAGTCAGAGAAAGAGACAGAGAAACAGAGATACAAAGAGAGACAGAAAGATGTTGCTTCATGAAACTATCTCTAATACTGCTCTGCTTCCTACTGCCTTAGACCCAATTTCAGAATTGGGTTTCTGCCACCTACTGGCTGAACCTCAGCCAAACTTCTTAGGTTCTTTGGGTCTCTGTTTCCTTATCAGTAAAATGAAAAGTTTGGAGTAGAGAAATTCAGGCAGCAAAATATCTGAAGATTTTTTATGCACATTGAATACAGCTCTTCCATGCCTCCATTCTCAACTTAATATTTGACATGATTAACCCAAGTTTTGCTGTTTTCTTCCTCTTTCTCATTGAGATTACTCAGTAAAAACTTCACTAATCAAACTATTAACTGTCTAATATTCAATCAGTTTAATGTCTTCCCTCTCCATGTTATAATATAGTTCCTCCCAATCAGAACATATTTTAATCGAACATGTGAGTGTTACACACTTGGTCTGTTTTGCATGTAAAATTAGACAAACATATAACTGAAGAAATGTTTTGGACTTCATATGATTATAAGCAATGACTAGTCACTCTTGTTTGGGTTGGATCAGAAAAAAAAAAAAAAAAACGAGAAAGCCACATTTGTAGAAAGTAAGATCTAGTGACTAGAATTTTGTAATGGTTGGATAAGAAAAATATTAGTACCACCAATTTAAAATCCCTATGTTGTATCCATTTTGCCAGAATCACTGCAGTTACATGTATCTCACCTGAAAAACTTCTAAGAGGTGTTAGGTAATAAATCAATTAGCATAAAAAGTGTTTATTGCCAGAATGTTATTTTCCATGATAATGGTAAGAGATTCCACCACTCATTAGTACTTACAGATAAAATTTTCTAGTTTTTACAGCTGTAGGATTTTAACATTAGTCATTTATGAATTATGATCAGGTTAGTGGCTACTATAGCCAGGAATTTGATGTGTTTACCATACTAGAAATTGTACTAGGACACTGAAGACATAGCTGTTCATAACTATGGCAAGAGACAGGAAATATGAAACTGGCATTTTAATTAAATATCACAATCAACATGATCTCTCTCCTAGGAGCTATATGGCAAGTCTTACCTTGCTAATAAAATACTAGCTTTTTAAATTTATTTTTATTGTCAAAATGATGTACAGAGTGGCTACAACTTCATACGTTAGGCATTGGAGACATTTCTTGTACAGTTTGTTACCTCCTCCCTCCTTCCCCTCTCCCCTCTCCCTCTTTCACTCTCCCTCATGAGTGTTCAGTTGGTTTACACCAGTTGGGAAAGCATTGCTTTTGCAGTCGTTTGTCCTTTTATACTGTGTCTCTCGATTTTAGTATTCACTTTCACTTTCCTAGTTCTAATACCAGTATACACAGTTTCCAATGTACTCAGATAAGGTACAGTGGTAGTGCAGGTACATCCAAAGGAAGGAGATACAAGAGGATAATCAACAATGGAAGCTATGGTTTCCTATGGCATATTGTAAGTTTATTTTACTGAGCTTCATCTTATGTGTTGATCAGGGTATAACTACTGGGCTCTTGTAACCCTCCGCTGTGACTAGCCTAAACCTGTGGTAATTACTCCCTATAAGGAAGATCATAGAGTCCAAATTGCTTTTCGTCTGGCTGATTTCACTTAGTATAATTTTTTGCAAGTCCTTCCATTTCCTTACGAATGGGGCAATTTCATTCATTCTGATAGAGGCATAAAATTCCTTTGTGTATATGTACCACATTGTCCTGATCGTGATTTTCCTGAGGGGCATCTGGGTTTGTTCCATATTTTAGCTAGGACAAATTGTGCTGTGATGAACATTGTACTGGTGGCTTTAGTGTGTTCTTGTTTGTGGTCTTTTGGGTAGATGTCCCAAAATGGGGCAGCTGGGTCATAGGGGAGCTCTTTGCTTAGCCTTCTGAAGAATTTCCATACCACTTCCCAGAGTGGCTCAACCAGTTTACATTCCCACCAACAATGAAGTAGGGTTCCCTTTTAGCCATATCCCTTCCAATATTTGTTATTGTTAGTTTTCTTGTAGTAGGACATTCTTACAGGTGTGAGATGGAATCTCAATGTTCTTTTGATTTGCATTTCTTTTATGGCCAGTGATTTAGGGCAAATTTTCCTGCCTTTTGGCCATTCTCATTTTCTTATCACAGAAGTCTCTTTCTAAGTCTTCAGCCCACTTGTTGAGGGGGCAATTGCTTCTTTGCACTTTTGTTGCCAGAATGTAATTTTTTTAGTTTTGAATATATATTGGATATGAGACCGTTGTCCGTTTTATGGCTGGTAAAGAACTTTATCCAATTTGTAGGCTTTCTGGTTACCTTGCAAGCTATGTCCTTTGCCCTGCAGAAATTCTGCAGTTTGATGCATTCCCATTTGTGCATCCTTTCTATGATTTGTAGCATTTCTGGGTCTTGGTTATGGAAGTTTCATCCCGTGCCAAGAAGCCCACGTGTTTCTCCTACTACTTCATTTAGAATTTTCAGGGTATCTGTTTTAATTTCGAGGTCTTTGATCCATTTGGAAATGATTTTGGGGCAGGGTGATATGTATGGATCTAGTGTTCGTTTGTTGGTTGTGTTTACCCAGTTTTGCCAGCACCATTTGTTAAAGAGGCAATCTTTCTTACATCCTATTTTTCAGGTCCTTTATCAAAGATTTAGTAGGCATAGATGTGTGGGTCCACCATCTTTGATTAAAGAAGTGAACTCGCCTGTTTTAGGTTGGGTGGGTCACCTAGCCTGCCTTAAACCGTCCTCGGGATCTTTTTCAGAGCAACGCTGAAGGCCCTGTAATAGGTTGGTCAGACTGAGAGCCCCTCGTACCCTTCTCTGACTGTGGTTCCTCTCAGGGGAAAAATCATTCACTTGGAGCTTGACCTTATGCAGCTGGCAGGTTAACCTCATGAAAGAGTTTTGCAATATGCATACAATCCATGGAAGGCATAGAAAAACCATCAGCAAAAGTATCTCTGGGCCGAGCATGTCATTATCAGCTCCTTAACATTAGTCAAGGAAGGGATATACTGTTGAAGTTGTTCAAACAGTTCTTTTGCTGTTTCTGCCACTTCAGAGTCCAGAGGCGGAGCTTGTTCTAGTCCAGCTATTTGCCTAGGGAGTTGAAAGTGATCTAAGGACAAATTACTATGTTGCCAAACACCATTAAGATGTGCTACAACTTGTTCCCAAGGATAGCTCGACCCATTATATTTATGGAGGGTGACACAGATAACGTCAAACCCAGCATGACAGCTCACCAGTTGCAAAGTTTGTAAAGCATGAATTTGTTCTCTGAGAGACAACACAGATTCATACAATGCTTCTAATTTTTGTTCTACCTTATCATCAATCCTGCCTTGAAAGTGCAGGGCTTGCATAGTATTATGAGCAAGCAGATTAACATAATGAGCTGGCTGCACACTTTGTGCTAAAGCCACAGTAGCTGCTGTAGAAGAGGTACACAAGGAAATAAAGGCTACAATGCCTGCTATCAATAGCCCTATAAGTCGTCTATGGTGCATGAGCTGTTTTAAATGTTTTAACACTTGAATACCTATTTCTTCATAACGAGCTTCACATATGTTCACAGGAAGCATGACAAATGGAGGCTGCTTAATAACAATTACAGAATCAGTAAGACCACCATACAAGCAATTTGTAAAAGAACACTTAGTACAAGTAACATTGAAATACGTGGCTCCTATAGAGATATTAAAAGGTCCATACATTATGGCATAAGGAAGTGTTACACAACTCATACTATTTTTTAAAGAAGAGGCAGTGAGCCAGGAGATATTATTTAGGACAGCCACTAACATCCAGACATGACGTTGAGGGTGTCCATTCATCCACCCCAGACCTGGGTTGTACTTGTTGGTTAGATTGGTTCCGGACCAGTCCATCAGCTGAGAATTAGTTCCTGAAATATTGGTTATAAAAGGATGTTCATGGCTACACTTTATGGTATGCCGTTCTCCTGGGGATTCTACAATTTGAGAAGAATTGATGCAGTGAGGTATCATAAAGGACGATGTAGATTTAGCATGTACATGGAACCTAGTAGGCAATGAAGTCATTTGTATATTAAATACTTCATTGTTATCAGAAATTCAAATTCTATGATTTATGGATTACATTACAGTACAGCCTGGAATATAACTGTTGGAATCAGTTGTAAAACATAAAGGGGTTCCAATGCTAGAAGCTGCAAAGTCTCTCATTTTAGTGTGTTGGACAAAAGGATCTGGAGCTGTCCCATATGCTAATCTGTTGAAATGGATGAACACCTCAGCTCCTTCACAAGTCACAAGGTGAACATTCGGTGTATTTGGCATGTAAGCCCAGTGGGTCAGTGCTTTTATGATTCTGTTGAGCTTCCACAATCCAAACACAACATTCAGGTAGCCAGCGGGTGTCATTTTCATTCTTTGAAAAATCACAAACATGTCCTCAACCCCATGTCAATATTGGATCGGGCCTGTGCCAAGCACCTGTTAAAGGATCTTTCCACTTAACTTGGGCAAAAGCTCTTTTCTCTCTATTTTCCCAGAACAGATGTGCTGTGGAAAGGCCTTTCCAGTCCAAATTTAAAATATTTATTGCGAATAAAGCATGAGAAAGAATATTAACAGGAGGAAGGGGTATAATTCCCCCCCTTTTAATTTAGAAATTTGGTGTTTTATGGCTGTTTTAAAGTATAGGGGACATAAATAACCTGTGGATCTCATCTGAGATACTTACAAGATTCCACACGGCACATATGGAATTAAGGTGGCCACCAATTTATAATGGGGAGTTAACACTTTTGAGGGAGTAGCAGGCAAGGAAAGCCATAGAAGATGTCCCTACTGTCAGAGGACCACAGTTGGAGAATGAGGTGTAGTTAAGATATATGCTTCCCAAGGGGCTGAGTAATCAATATAATTTACATGTTGGGTAGAAATGGCAGAATTTACTATGCTTAAGGCTTTAGCTGCTTCAATTGTCATTTGTCTGGGAGATGTAGGGTCAGGGTCTCCTTTTAATAGATCAAATAAGGGTTTTAATTCAGCTGTGGATAATTTAAGATAAGTTTGAAGCCAATTAAAATCTCCCAGAAACTTTGAAAAGCATGCAAGGTACGCAAATGAGAAGTCGTAATCTGTAATTTCTGACTAGTAAATTAATAAGGACCTCAAATATTACCAAGAGGTATATTTATTTCTCTTTGCCTTGGCTGGCTTTGTATTGTAATCCAGGGAGTCTTAGCCATAGAAGCCCTTTTTATTTCCAATTAAAGGAACAGAAGACCAAAAGAAAGGAGTAGAGTTTACTTGTAAGTTGTTAGGAGTTGACCAACAAATAGTTGCCAAAGTTTTCTTGTAACACTTAGAGATCCGCAGACTGAATGAGATCCATGTGCCATCAAATCAAATCATATTATTTAACCTTACCTTACTGGCAGGTGAAAGAGAAAACAAATGAATAACAATAAAAGTCTTAGCTTCAGTGGATCTGAAGTGGCTGTGTCTTCCATCCAGGCCAGCAGGAGAGAATGCTTGTATCTGGGTATGGTTGTAGTAGCATCTCAAAGAGTCCTCTGGACAGGCTGTCACATTTCCTGCTGGTTGCCTGTAAATTTCTACACAGACTGGTTAAAGACATTTTTAAACAGATTTTAGAAGGCTTGGGCCTTTAATCATCTTCCTAGTCATAAAATCCACGCAGATTGAAGACTAACCAAGTCTGCTCTCTGTAGCAGCCTGTGAGTCATGGAAGGAGAAGACACCAATGCTACCCCAGTGTAACCCTGTGGTCGCCAAACATAACTCTGATGCTTTTAACCTTGGAATAAGTCTCGGTTGCACCTCTGTCATGATAGGCCTGCTATAAACCCAACTCTAATCTTGGGGCAGGCAGAGCCAGGGTAGTAGCCTTTGACAGCCTGGGCCTGTCAAAATCCTCACAGGACTCCTAGATGGCCTGAGCAAACCAGGCAGTTTGGGATCCAGCTGTGGAGGCAGCTTTCTGTAGCCACAGACTGCCACGGTCCACTTAGCTAGCACACATGTCAACCTGCATCCCATAAAGCAAAATGTTAAGTTGGGGTCAGGAAAATTTAGGTTAATAGTCACATTTGTACAGCTGTTCCAAAATGACTCTGGTCCCTTGATCTTAAAGATTTTGTGAGAGCATAGGAAAAAAAAGAAAAAAATGGAGAAGCAAAATCTTAGTCTATATCAAAGAATTGTCACGATTACATGTACACTTGACTCGAATCTTTTGGAGATTTTCTCAGACACATTTGCTTGCACCCAAACATGATCAGTTTGGGTTTAAAACCTGTTTTTTGTTTTGTTTTTAAGTTTTACCAACAGATACACATAGACAGACATACAGACATATACACAATGTGCACAATCTTTGGGGCACTCTTAGAATTGTTCTTTAATTGGCCATGTAATTTTTCTGGAATTTCTGTGGCAAATGATGTTCTTTTACCTATATTTTAGAACCACGTGGTTAAATAGTATACAAAAAAAGACTTTTCCAGCAAACCACAATTTTTAGAGATTATCTGAGAAGCCACAGTTTGAGAAACCAGTTCAGCTACCATGGGGAGCTTATGGGAGACAGGACATGAACAGAACATAGACTGCAACCTCACAGCAAGACTCTTTCATCTTCCAGCATTTGAATTGCAAGGCACCTTTGAAATGCAAGGCCACAGTTACAGAGTTCAGAGTAGGGGCAGGGTTACCAGGAGCTGGAGACTCCAAGTCCCTGCCCAGCCTCCAGGAATTTGGCATGCGTGTCACCTGAGGGATGAGTGGACTTCCAACCCTACCAATGCTATTGTCGACCATGTGTTCAATGCTAGAGGAAACTTAGAATTTAGCCAAACAAGCAGAATTTAACTGAGTCTCCAAACTTAACAACAATAACAAGAATAGAAAACCTTTCTTTGAGTCTTTCAAAGCAGATGTTAAACCAATGTTGGTACCTTTGGAAGCTAGCACCAGTCCATCCTATGTTACAGGCAGGCAGGAAGAGTTTAGTGAGACAGACAGAGAATGAGACAGAGAGAACTTCATCTGCCTGAGCACTCATAGAAGTTAGGTAAGTCCTGCAAAATATTTCAAATATGTAAGATTGGACTCAATCTTCCAAATATGTAAGATTGGGCTTTCCTGAAACATTTTAGACTGTCCCCCACTTGATGAGCGACCAGCAGAGCTGAACGAGAGATCAGTTGAATCCAAATACCCACAATTGCTGATCCCCTTGACCTAGCCCAGTAGCTTTATGGAAAATCCAAGCTCCACGCTAATCGTCACTCACCCTGGTTGGGGTTTCAAATCTGTCGTTGTCGTGGTGGATGAGTGTAGAGCACTCGGTCAGGAGAAGTTACCTCGGCGGTTTTAGCATTTGCCTACCCTCAGGTCCCTCCCCTCTGTGAGCAGTCTGCACCTAGGAGAGCTGTAAATCTGCAGGACTCTTGGTGGGGGCTCACCAGTATCTACCTTTCAAGGAGTTTGTTGTTCTGGATGAAGCCATGACAATATGGTTATAACTGATTCCATCATATTCTCAACACAGTTCAATCTATCTTTACTAGGCTCATTGCCTAATTTCTCCTCAGTGTCTGAGCCATCTGAGTCTTCCTTAATATCTAGCCCAGTGGGTTCAGGTCTTATTAATTTTCTCAGCTCTTCCCAGGAAGCAGCATATGCTCCTGGAGCTGGGCAATACTCATCAGGTCCCTTTCAGTCTCTCCAATCAACTGATTGAATTTATTCTGTTTCAGTCTAGGATCTAAGCAATCTCGGACCAGATACCAAGGAATAATAGCATCCACTGGGGTTTTCTTAGGGCCATTGGCGTCATAATGTTCCTGAATCTTTTTTCCAATTTTCTGCCAAGTTTCTCAGTTATTGGTTCCTTCCTCCAGGAACTGGGGTCATGCTTCCTCCATAAAGTGAAAGAAACATTTTAAGTGACTTTGGACAACTTTCACTACCTGTGCTTGAAGCATTTATTGGGGGGCCTACACGTATAGCATGCAGCCTTTACTTAGTTCCATAATTTCTCGATACACTCTCTCCCGCTCTCCTTCCCAAGTGATCAGGCATCCTTACCTTAGCGGGGTCCTCTGCCCTCGTTCCAAGTGTACAGGTCTCTGTTCGGGCGCCACTCTGCCGGAACCAGCGGGCAGTGTAAAGGCAATCCTGAATAAGGGGGTCGAGGATTTAAGAAAAGGAAAAATACAAGACAAGAGAAAAAAGACAAGAGGCAAAGACGGGGTCGGAAGGTCTGCAACTTAAGATTGTAACTCAAGACTGCAGCCAAGTTTATTCTGAACTTCCAGCTTACATACAGTTTTGGAACCAGGGAATAGCATAGGGTAGCTAAAATTCAAGAACACAAAGAGGTTTGAAGTTCGCAACATTTATTGGCAGTAAAGACAGAATGAGGTTGATTAACGTAGGAATGTACGACAGCTTACATAGCAAAGCAGACATAGCAAAGCAATTCCAGTCATTGGCAGAAATACTAGTAAACAAATGTCCTTGCACTTAGTATATCCTTGTGATAGCAACACAGCCAGAGATCAAAGTGAGATTAACTGCTGGCTATGCTCCTGGCATGTGGGTTCATTTCTGTGTCTTCAGCTCCGTTCCATTGGTCTTCAGGCCTGATCTGAGGGCAATACCAAGCTGTTTTTGTTACTATAGCTTGAAAATACAGGTTGAAGTTGGGGATTGTAATTCCTCCAGCACTGTTCTTTCTGCTTAGGGTTGTTTTTGCTATTCTGGGTCTTTTATTGTTTCATATGAATTTCTGTATTGCTTCCTCTATTTCATTAAAAAATGGTGTTGGGGGGCTGGGGATATAGCCTAGCGGCAAGAGTGCCTGCCTCAGATACACGAGGCCCTAGGTTCGATTCCCCAGCACCACATATACAGAAAACGGCCAGAAGCGGCGCTGTGGCTCAAGTGGCAGAGTGCTAGCCTTGAGCGGGAAGAAGCCAGGGACAGTGCTCAGGCCCTGAGTCCAAGGCCCAGGACTGGCAAAAAAAAAAAAAATTAAAAAATGGTGTTGGGATATTAATCGGTCTTGCATTGAATTTGGAGATGGCCTGTGGAAACATTGCCATGTTGATTATATTAATCCTCTCAATCCATGAGCATGAGAGGTTATACCATTTCCTTAGTTCTGTCTTCATTTCGTTTTTCAGGATTTTAAAGTTCTCCTCATAGAAATCTTTCACTTCTTGGTTAAGGTTATTTCTAAGTATTTCATATTTTTGGAGGCTATTGCAAAAGGAGTTGCTTTCCTGATTCCAGCCTTGGGGTTCAGATCATTAGCATATAGAAAACCATTGCTTTTTTAGGGTTTATTTTATATCCTGCAATTTTGCCAACGTTTTGGATCAGCTCTAGCAGCTTGTGAGTACAGCCTATGGTGTTCTTTAGTTACAGGATCAGGTCATCTGTGAAGAGAGAAAGTTTAACTTCATCTTTCCCTATTTGTATCCCCTTTATATTTTCTTCTTGCCTAATTGCTCTGTCTAGGAGTTCTAGAACCATATTGAAGAGGAGGGGAGAGAGCAGACATCCCTATCTTGCTTCTAATTTTAAGGCGAATGGCTCTAGCTTTTCACAATTTAGAATTATGCTTGCTGTGGGATTGTCATAAACTGTCTATATTATATTCAGGAGTGTTCCCTGGAATCCCAATTTTTCCAGGGCTTTTATCATAAATGGGTGCTTTATTTTATCAAATGCCGTTTTCACATCCAGAGATCAAATCATGTGGTTCTTTATCTTTCTCCCTTTGATGTGGTGGATTCCATTAATTCACTTGCATGTATTGGACCAACTTTGCTGTGGTGGATTATGTTAATTGACTTGCGTATATTGAACCAACTTTGCATGCCTGAGATGAATTTAGTTTGATCATGGAGTATGATTTTTTGAGTGAGCTGTTGAAGTCTATTGGCCAGAATTTTGATGAGAATTTTTGCATCTCTGTTCATCAGGGAAATTGGTGTGTAGTTCTTTTTCCATGATGATTCTCTGACTGGTTTTGTAATGAGGGTTATACTGGATTCATTGAATGTGTCTGGTAGTGAACTTTCTCTTTCCATTCCCTTGAAGATTTTGAGAATTATTGGAGTGAATTCTGCTTTGAAAGGCCTTGTAGAATTCTGCTGTGCATCTGTCCGGACCTTAGCTTTTCTTGGATGAGAGATCACTTATTGTTTTTTTCTATTTCAATGCTGGATATGGGCCTTTTGAGAAGCTTTAAATCTTCATGTTTGAGTGTGTGGATATAATTTTTTCTAGAAAATCGTCCATTTCTTCCAGGTTCTCAAATTTGTAGCATAAACTTTTGCAAAATAGTCTTTTATTGTGTTCTGAAATGTGGTTGTTTCTGTGATGATGTTACCTGTTTCTTCTCTAATCTTCTTTATTTGGGTGTGCTGCCTTCATTTTTTGGTCAGTTTTGCTAGGGGTCTGTCTAACTTGTTAATTTTTTTAAAAGAACCCACTCTGCTTTGTTGATTCTTTCAATTTTTTTGGCTCTAATTCTTTTAATTCTGATTTGATTTTAATTATTGGCTTTGGTCTATTGACAAGGGGTTTAGATTGTTTTTCTCTTTCGAGGAGATTAATGGGCTTGCTTAAGTTGTTGAGTTGCTATTTCTCAAGTTTGTTTGTTCATTTAGTCACTGAGAGATATAAATTTTCCTCTGAGAACAGCCTTTGCTGTGTCCCAAAAGAGCTGGTATTTTGTGTACTCATCTTGTTTGAATTCCATAAATATTTGAACTTCTGCTTCAATTTCTTCAATGACCCACTGATGGTTCAGCACTGTGTTGTTTAGTCTCCATGAATTGTAGTATTTTCTGTGTTGGCTGTTTGAGTTGAGCTCTACTTTTATTCCATTGTTGTCTGAGAGAAGAAACAGAATGATTTTGATACTCCTGAATTTGTACAGATTTTCTTTGTTCCCTAAGATGTGATCTATTTTGGATAATGTCCCATGTGTTGCTGAAATAATGTCTATTCTGGTGTTGCTGGATGGACTATTCAGTAGATGTCGGTTAAGTTTAGTTGGTTTATGCAGTTGTTTAGATTTGTGTTTTCTTTGTTCAGTTTTTGGCGTGTTGATGTGTCCACAGGTGACAGTGGAGTCTTAAAGTCCCCAACTATCAATGTGTGTGTGTGTGTGTGTGTGTGAGTGTTTTTCCAGTCAGTAGTGTTTGTATGATGAAGTTGGGTGTTCCTGTATTTGTTGTGTAGATATTTAGGATGGTTATATCCTCCTGTAGGAGAGATCCGTTTATTAGTATGTAGTAACCTTCTTTGTGTCTTCTTACTATTTTTAATTTGAAGTCAATTTTATCTGATACTAGGATTGTAACTGCAGCCTGCTATGATTGCAGATTGCTTGTAGGTTTTATTCCAGCCTTTCACTCTTAGAAGATGTTTGCTTTAGCTGGATAGATGAGTCTCTTGGAGGCAGCAGGAAGATGGATCCTGATTGTTGATCCAACTTATGAGTCTATGTCGTTTGATTGGAGAATTAAGTCCATTAATGTTGAGAGTTGGGATTGAGAGATGACCATTTTTTCCTTCATTATAGCTATCATGTTTAAAATAGTGTCTTCCCAATTCTTGATCTAATGTTCTGGTTTTCTACTTAGGGTTCATTTCTCTGTCTGTATTGGGATGTTGATTATTTTCCATGGATAGTACATCTTTGAGGATTTTCTCTAAAGCTGGTTTGGTGGAGATATATTGTTTCAGTTTTTCCTTACTGTGGAAGACTTTTATTAAACCTTTCCCTATGAATGAGATTTTAGCTGGGTCCAGTATTCTTTGTTGGTAGTAATTTTTATTTAGCTTTTGGCATACCTTATTTCAGGCTCTCCTTGCTTTTATGGACTTTGCTGAGAAGTCTGGGTTAGTTGAGTGTCAATTGGATGCCCTACTCTGCTCTGGTCGGTTTGGTATCTAATTGCTTCTTGTTTCTGTATAGGCCTATCGTTCTGAATATTTCTGAAGAACTCGGCTAATGTTTTCTTAAATAAGTTGCCCTATTTCATTAACTTCTTTCTCCACGTTTTCCTCAATACTGATTAGCCTTAAATTGGGCTTCCTGATTGTGTCTTGGACCTCCTGGAGTAATCTGTTATGTTGATTGGATTCCTTTTGTATTGTGTTTGATCTTTCTCCATAAATTCTAGGGAATCTTCAGCTCCTGAGATTCAATCCTCTGTTTCATCTAGTCAGGAATGTTGGCTAGCTACTTGATTTCGAATCTCTTTTCCTTCGGACTGGTCTTTCCTGATGATTTCCATGTTCTTGCTATAATTATCTCTTAGGTCCTGCATGGACTTCTTTCATTAATTCATTTGGTTTGAGTGCTGTCTCTCAAATCTTTTAGCTGAGTAGCTATCTTTTCCTTTGACTCTGGAAGTTCATTTATCTTTTTGTTTGTCGAGGCCCTGAATTTGTTAATTTATGGAAGGATTGAGGTATTGTTTCAAACTTTTTATTTAACATGTTTATCAGTAGACTTTGTAGAGCATTTTGAGGGTTCTTTTCTTTGTCTTTGATTGACTGCTCTGCTTCCTTTTTGTTTTGAGTGGGAGATAAGTCTTCATTGTTTGTTGTGTTTCTTGTGCTTCCTCTAAACATTTGGATTGTGGATGCCAATCTAGAAGCACCTGTGAGCACAATATAAGTCCCAAAGCAGACCTTGCCACGCACTGTTATGTGAATCTTAGAAGTTCACAATTATATACAGATACCATGTATACCTGTATAAAAAATTAGATTTGGTGTTCCTAAAGAATACAATATCAATTTAACAACCAATCCTGAGCCCTGTATTCAGTAGTTACTTAGTAACTGTTACAAACCTATGAGCAATATTTGTCCTTTATATCAGGTTCTTTTTAAACTGACTGAGTTTCTCTATGAACCCTTTGGAATCACTCGGATTGAACAGTATACCCTCTATCCAATAACCAAGGTTCAATGGAATCTGGAGGTCCTGGAAGTAAATCACGAGTGTTAATTAGAGGTTGTAAAGAGAATAGAGTAAAATGTATGAGGGGATGATGATTTTGGTTTACTTCAAGTAAGATGGAAATGGGAAGAAGAGTAGATCCAGTACTAATACCAGAGTTAAAATGATAGACATGGATAGTTATCAGAAAAGAGTAAGGTGTTATTCATAAGAAAGTAATTTTGAAAAAAGGGAATGAAGAGTAACAAAAAAAAAAATAATGGAAGACAAAGGTACAAAAGAGAAAATATTATCAAAAATCCCCCAGAAAAACTACCAAAAGACCTGATAAAACAAACAAAAATAGAAAACTAAAACACAACGTATCATAAATTAAAACAAAAGAAAAGTTTTAGAATATGTTTAAAAATAGTTTGGGTGGGCTTTCTACAGCCTCTGGGTTCCTAGAGATGATCTGCCGTCTATTTTTCTCCTTGGCTGGTTTGACTTGCTTTTAGTTCGCAGGGGGTGGATATGCTTTGATCCTGGTCCCCAGCTAGTGAAATGCTAAGGCTTTGTTCTTTGCACAGCTTGCATGTAGTACTTGGGTGTCCTCTATAGATGGGGGACATGAACAGTCTTAGGAACCATGGCTGCTGTCCTCTGGATTGTGGCTGCTGCCTTTAGTGCCTGGCTTTGAATAGGCTGTGGACTCAGCAGGCGGTGTCTCTGGCCTGGTTTACCTGGCTGAGAGTCCCTTGCTTGGGCGAGTTTCTTACCTCCTTATCTGGGCGCCTTATTGGGCAGAGCTTGCTTTGGAATTCAGCTGTTTCCAGCTGGGAATTGGGCTTCCTCTGTGCTGGGACCACTTATCTGTCACAGTACCTGTTTATTCTCCCATCTGGTTGTTCTTTGCTGCCAGTAGCTGCTCAACATTTCCATTTTACTTTAGAAATTCTGGTGGGCAGGGCGGGGCACCTCTGGCTGAATTCACCCAAGTATGTGAGCTGTGGCCCAGGAAGTGGCTTCTGCCTGAGCAGGGGTCATTCTCCTAAGTGGAGCTGGCTCTCACAGCTGGGTCCATTGACCTCTTCAAAGATGGCCCCTTTGTCCTCACTTTCCCCAGGCCCACTTTAGTTCCAATCTGTTCTGACCCTATGCCTGTGTGAAAGATGGCACTTTGCTGTGGCAGTGGGGGAGAGCTAGCTTTCAGAAGGAAGCTGATCTGTGGGCATGAGTGATAATGACTTCTGTGGGGTACTCATGCTTTTTCTGCGATTTCAGCCAGTCCGTGTTCAGCCTGCAATCTGCATCTGTCTTCTCTTGTCTGGAGGATTTCTCCATGGTCGCTGTTGTGTGCTTTAATCACACAGAGTGTGGGGCTCTGTGCCAGAAATATAATGAATAGACATAAGGAGAGTGGGCATCCTTGTCTTGTTGCTGTTTTAAGAGGAAGTGCTTTTAGTTTCTCCTCATTAGTATGATATCAGTAGGTGTTCTGTTTTATATGGCTTGTATTGTTTTAAATAATATTCCTTCTATATCTATTTACTCCAGGGCTTATAACTTGAATGGGTATTGTGTTTTTCTCGAAAGTTTTTGGGTATCGACTGAGATGATGATATTATTCTTGGTCTTAGCTCTGTTAATGCAGTGAATTACCTTTAAAGCTTTGTAAATGTTAAATTCGCTTGTGTTTGTGAGGTGTAAACTATTTGAATATGGTGTAGAATTTGTTTCATCTTCTTCAGGATTCTGTTAGCTTATATTTTGATAAGGAGCTTTACATCTGTGTTCAAATGTGAGGGAGGTCCGTTATTGTATTTTTTTTGTTGGGTCATTGCATGTCTTCAGCATGAATATTAGTTTAGATTGAAAGAATTATTGTGGGATTTCTCCCTTTGTTTCCATTTTTCTAAGGAACTTGAG
Organism: Perognathus longimembris pacificus; assembly: GCF_023159225.1. Taxonomy (NCBI): domain Eukaryota; kingdom Metazoa; phylum Chordata; class Mammalia; order Rodentia; family Heteromyidae; genus Perognathus; species Perognathus longimembris. The sequence goes on from NW_025957420.1 coordinate 21,915, forward strand.
GAGTATTGCTAATAGTTCTTCCTTAAAGATTTTTATGGAATACTAGGAGAATCCATCTGAGCCTCGCCTTTTTTTTTTTTTTTTTTTTGGAAGGCTGTTGATTACTTATTCTATCTCTTTGGAAGTTATTGCTCCAGTAGGGCAATTAATATTTATTTCGATACTGAATATTTGGTATCAATGTACTAAGGAGTGTCCAAGTAAAAACACATCTTTATAAATGTACAATGTATTTTTATGAATTTCATTGCTTCCCATGAAGTATCAATTCCTTTTCATCTTCCCTCTCACTGCTTTCATGGTTCCTTACTCCTATGTCCCACCCAGTCTCCCTTGTTCTCATCTTTCCTTCCTTTCTGTTTCACTCCTTCCTGATTTCTTTTCTTCCCTCCTTATCTCTGTTTGTCACTCTCTCCTTCCCCAGGATTCCTTTTGGATCCTTCTTTCTCCATACTTCCACCTATAACTCCATCCCTCACACTGTTGATACAAACCACAATCCATCTGTCCCTGCCTCATTGCCTGCCTGCATTCCTTCCCTCCTTGCTACCTTCTCTCCTGTCTTCTTTCCTGAATTCTTGTCTTCCTGTGTTTCATCACTCCATCCCTTTTCTTTATATCATTCATTGCTTCCCTCTCCTTTCTCTAGTTCCACAACTTTCCTTCTTACTTGGTACCTTCCTTAGCTCCGGATTTTTGGTATATCACCTCTTATCTTTTTTTAATCTTTTTTCATCATCATTGGGAACACTGTGGCTACTTGCTACTACGATTCTGTTGTAGAGTATGCTGTTGCCATGTGGCAAAAAGGACATACTCATGTCTAATATGCTTTGGTCATTATGCACTTCCTGTTTAATATTGGTAACCCAAGACGACCAGAATGAGGACAAATTGATCATCAATGTGCAACACATGCATGCATGTAGATGCCAGTTATATGAATAGTGGAGCTGTAAGTAAACAAGGCTCCTTGAGGGGAATGGATAGAAATGGGAAAATGGCCAATTGTTCACCCATGTTTGCCTAAGTTTCATATATCCTTTGGAACACGTCTTGGTCAGTTTCAAATTGAAGCACATGTTTGTTTGTTGATCTCTTTCACTAAGGTTTGTGTGACTGGAGTAACTAGCTCATTTGTCACCCCGGGTAGTGAGTCATTTCCATTTGAATATAACCCATTATTTGTGCTATAGTTTAATTTGAACTAATGGTCAATTGGCAATGATGCTAACCTCTTAGATAAATGCATGGAAATGCCTTGAGAAGTTTGGGTTTTTACAGCCCAAGTGGTAGTCTCAACATATTGATGTCTGAAAACATGAGATGAAGCACATCCCACTGTTGAAATAAAGCAACATTTTAGTTTTATTTGCTATTGGCCTATAAGAAACAATACAGTTGAATGACCCTTCATTGCTTGAATAAAGCTGGGCAGAGTCTTTATTCATTATAACAATACACATCGAAATTAATTTTCCTCCCAACTCTGGCACTGGCTTGGGATATTACTCTCTTTCTGTTCCTTGTAAACTGGTGCTATTATATGATGATATTTTGAAAATGCTGCGGCAGATATTTCGCGTGTGGTGGCATTGGAGCACAGTTGATTGGATGCTGTCACTAGCATGCTTGAATGTGGCGATTCGTAGGCCATAAAATAAGAATATCCAATTGGAATAGCTGAAGTTGGCATCATCTCTCTGAAATTATCGTTTGATAATCGATGTGATTTTTGATATTGAGAATTATAACTTTTATCAAAATTCACAAAGCAGTCATGTGCCTGGAGGGAGCTGTTGTTTGACAGCACATGAAGTGTGGTCAAATGACTAGACATGGCTCCCTGATCCATAAACTTTTTGTGTGAATGTCTGACGGAAGAATCTCTGACAGGATTGTCATTTTTGAGTAAATGTGCTGCAGTTGCCAGCATGTGCGTGCCAGATGGCTGGGGTCTATGAGACAGCAGTGAACTTCGTGATGTTGAAAGGATTCCTTCAGTACTAGTGTCAGAGACTAAATCTGTTTTGGGATTACTGGCATTACCCTCATGTCCCAGGTGCAGTTGTTCATCCAGCTGCACAGGCAATGATTCACTTGTTACAGAAAACTTTTTAATCCTGACTTTTCGTCTTATTCTTGCTAACAGTTCAGGACATCCTTGTTTGAAATTTGGATTCTGGTAGCACAGAAACTAAAACAAAAGGAGAAAGTTACTTGGAGACATTTGAAGCAGAGAGACTCAGAGCCAAACCTAGCCAAAGGAGATGAATTACCATTTACTCTCAATGGCAAAGGAGTCAATTGACGCATAAATACTTTAACTATATGCAGGGCTTAGTAGAAGAGAAACAGATAAATACAACAATGTTCTGAACCAATTGGATCTGCCACGTTGAACACAGAGAATCTGTTATGTGGTTTTGTACACAGTCCAAAGGTGTAATTCTAATTGGCTAGCGATATTTCTGTAAATTCTAATGGTGAAGTCAAAATTTGTTCTTTACGAACTGAACCTTTCTTTCCGTTACATTTTGTTTGGCCAGTCCTGGGCCTGGGACTCAGGGTCTAAGCACCGTCCCTGTCTTCTTCCCGCTCAAGGCTAGCACTCTGCGACCTGAGCCACAGCGACCCTTCTAGCCGTTTTCCACATATATGTGGTGCTGGGGAATTGAACTGAGAGCTTCTTGTGTAGGAGGCAAGCACTCTTGCCATAGGCCATATTCCCAGCCCTTTCCGTTACATTTGAAAGTAATTTGAGCTTTGGTATTTCTCTAGTTCACTGATAGAAGAAACAGTGTACCAAGAGAGGTATGCATAGCTATGTAAGGGAAAAGAAAATTGAAATTACCTTCCTTAAAGACGAGCCTTCCTCTTCCTCAGTCAAGAAGTCAAGCAGAGAAGCAGAACGATCAAATTGGTGATGAAGTTTACTGAACCCGTACAGATTCAGCTGTCGAATTACACTTTTCATGCTGTTCGTTTCAAATATCTTGAAAGGATATTTTCGTCCCAAAATTTCTTCTTTAAATAGATCTTCATTAATCACAACAGAAGTTCCCTCCTCACCCCACCAAATTGACTTGAATTTGTCACTTTCTACTATTGTCCAAAGCTTTCTGGGAAAAGTCAGGGAAAGAAAATCAGGGTCTGGAACCGATTCCAAGTCACAATCCTGGGATGGTAGTCCTTGGACCCAAGATGCCTGACACAAAGCTTGAAAAGCCAATTCCTCAACCACAGACCTTAATGCCGCCTCCTCTACGAGTGAGGGTTCCCACCAGGAGGGTAGGTTGGAGGTCTCTGCACCTGTACAGCTCTGTTGGAACGTATTAGGCACATTTGAAAAATGTTCCTTCATGTCAGTTTCCTGCATGTTCAAGTCCTCATCCCATCTGCAGAGTAGGGTACACTGCAGCTTAAGGAGTCCTAGAGGGTAGCTATGTCTGCTCAAGTAGGTCTAGCACACAGCTAGACCATAATGAGCATTCTGTGACATCACAAAAACGTCTTTGGTCTCCTACCATGTGCTAGGTAACCAGTCAGAAGCTTTCCTAGAAACTCTGATGCTAATCCTTTTATCCTAAATTGGAGACTGAATTTTCCTCTGTGGATAATGTGTGTACCTATGAGTCCAATAGAATCCTGCACATTGACATGGGAATCAATCAGCTGGTCAGACTCTGCTACGCCTAAAAGTTATTTTTTGGCATTCACTGCCTCTTGCCTTTCTAGCTTAATGTCCAGAGCCGAGGGCTGCGTACTTGCACTTCCCAAATGTGATGGAAGTTGATGACAGATCTGTTATATTAACATGAGTCTTCCAACAATGAGCATGTTAGTCAGTGTTTCATAATGACAGGGACAATGTACAAGTCCTGTCTGAAAACATGATTATGAAAATATTCCTGAAAATTCAGTTGCTGACATTATAGGGTTGGCAATTTTCACTGTATGGGATGATCTCACAGAAAGAGCTAAAGCTGGCACAAGGAATGCCTGTGACACTATATCTGCAGGAAGGGAAGCTACAGATAAAAGCACAATACTTTGATGTTGTCATCTCACAAGTGGATGCGAGTATAAAATGGATAAACTGTAGATATCCTACAATGCTGCAACTCATCTTCTGTGAAATTATCTGCCATTTTTTTCTATTTCAATTAACTTAGAGAGGTGAAGAAATAAAATTGTTTCAGATGGAAACCTGTGAGATAATGTGCATGATTTCATTTTCATTTCTCATCTATTTACTAATGGACTCTTCAATACTGCATACAGAATAATGAGCCCCAAGCCTTGAGGTAAAAAGCAGTGCAAGTGTAAACATAGGGTCCTATTCCAGCCATAGCAACTGCAAGCCATTCTTTTATTTATTTATTTATTTATTTATTTGCCAGTCCTGGGCCTTGGACTCAAGGCCTGAGCACTGTCCCTGGCTTCTTCCCGCTCAAGGCTAGCACTCTGCCACTTGAGCTACAGTGCCGCTTCTGGCTGTTTTCTGTATATGTGGTGCTGGGGAATCGAACCTAGGGCCTCCTGTATCTGAGGCAGGCACTCTTGCCACTAGGCTATATCCCCAGCCCCACAAGCGATTCTTGGATATAATAAAACCTAGGTTTCATTGTGATAGGTCCTGAGCACTGAAAATGACATATTATTACAATTCCACAGTTACAGCAGGCTGAGAAATAAGAACTGCTGTTGAAATGTAGAAGCTACTTGACAGCCATGAGTGAATGTGGGGGTGTTTAGTCTCCCAAGCTCTCGTGTACTGCGGAGAGTTGGGAAAAAACGCCCCTCCCTGATGAGCCAAGAAGAGGAAAAGAGGGCAGACAGACTTCTATCCCAGCCCCACTTTCCTCAGCGGACAAACAGACAGTCTGGGAACCAAGTCAATGCTAAGACTCATTTAATGGTAGAAAGAGCTGCACTTTTAAACGGGTGGGAGGGCGGCAGAAGGGGAGGAGTAGAATCGCCTATTAATGATACAAAGCACCTGGGGCGGGAGTGCCCCACAAGTAATGATTTGCAGGTCCTTTACCTAAAAGCTCACCTACACACAACCACAAACAAGCAGAAATACACACACATTCACACCCCTAGATCAACAAGATCTCCCAAATCCACATGCATAGATAGTGGAACTATGACATCCCATTGAACAGAGGGAGACTTAGCCTCAGCAAGGATTTCTGACACCCTTTCCTGGAACTCCTGGGGTCCAGTTGAGGAAAACTCACCTACACACAACCACAAACAAGCAGAAATACACACGCATTCACTCCGCTAGTTCAACAAGATCTCCCAAATCCAAAAGCATAGACAGTGGAACTATGACATCCCATTGAACAGAGGGAAACTTAGCCTCAGCAAGGATTTCTGACACCCTTTCCTGGAACTCCTGGGGTCCAGTTGAGGAAAACTCCTCCTAAGGGTTTCCTCTGTTTGTTGGCCAATCTTAAGCACTTTGTCATGAGATTCTCCTTCCCTGAATAGAAAACTCTTCGATTGTATTGTTCCTCCAACTACTCCTGAGATATGCTTTCACAATCTTAGGCATTCTATTGTGAAGTCAATTGAATTTTGGGGAAGCCGATTAGAGTTTTATATTTGCTAATCTGATCCGGTGTTTTAGTGATATCCATGATATGAACAGAGTGGCAAACTTTTCTGAATTGTTCTTGCAATTATTAATTGATCTCTAACCCCATATACCCCTGACATACCAAAAATAAAGCACATGCCTTCTTCTCAAAAAACCACGTCTCCCATATCCTTTCTTCGTTGCAGTTACCATTTGTCCCACATCTGTCCCCCAACGTGGGACATGGCATTTGATCCAAAGGAGATCCAGGAAACTACGTTGTGAACTCTCAAGGGGAACTAAGGGACATTTTTAATCACAAGAGATAGCGAATCTGTGTAGCGAGCTCTCCAGAAGAACTGAAAACATTATGGGGATATGGGACAAGCTTAAGGTGCTTCTTTGTCTAATCTTATCCACCAGGTTCTGAAACGTAAATGGGCTATGATCTCGCATTCGGAAATACATGAGTGCATGCAGGAGGTAAGGGAGTATAATCTTTTATTCCCAGAGGAAACGATTTTAGAAGATTAGAGGAGGATTTTAGACTTAGAAGCCTGGAAGCGAGTAAAGAGTAATGCAGAAATGGCATATGGTGTGGTGACAATGTTCCAGCTCCATTGAGGTCTATTTGGGCCTTAATGCATGCAGCTCTCCATATGATTTCTCACAATGCTGTCATAACATCAGCTGCTGAACTAGTGGCTAATATGGGGAAAGCAAGGAATACTGATAATCTTCAAGAGGTGGCAAAACCTCGAAGTGGACCACAGGTAACAGTTCAAACTATACCTGAGCAATCTCCTGTCAGATCTGTTACAAAAAATTTAAACATTCTTCGGCGTCTGTATATGATCCTTCAGAGAATGACGCTAATTTAGGCAGTTCAGCAGCACAGTGGGAGCTCTACATAGGTTATTGAGTCCTGCAGGTCCCATCAGGAAGTAGAAAGTGACAAACAATAGATTTCCTCCTCAGGGCCCCTTGACATTTCTTATTGTAATTCATATGATTCTGTTTCCCTCACTTGTTTTCTTGCTCTTCCTGTCATTCAACCCTGTCCAATGGGAGGTGTAGCTCAGCCCCCTCATGATGTATATTGACCTGATTCACTTAAATTAGGAAAGTTGTAATACGGGGCTCACAGATGGCTCTGTTCCAGTGAAGTGAGTTTCCATATCATCTTTTCTTTACAACCAGTCACTAGCAGGGGAGCTGCCGCATCACTTTGAGTTTTATTTCTTAGGTCCCTTACATTTAGTACTAACAGACAAATAGCCTCGCCATTCATCTAAATGACCATATTTACCGACCTTGAGGCATCACATATAACTCATTTTCCTTAAGAGAGAATAGAAAATTCTTACTAGAGTCACGATATTTTAAGTTGGCTTTGGGAACTTATTGAACACGCCCAAGACTGAGATGGGGACCCCGTGACCCAGAGTCTTCCAGACTCAACTTTTGCATAAGTCTGTTATAAAATCCTCTACTAGTTAGTGCTTTGTGTTTTATGTACTGACTGAAACAGGTCAGTGAGTGTTGGGTAGGTGATGTGGTGGCTTGGACACAAGTATACACCCTTAACTGGAAAAAGTTCAAGAGTTCATCCCTTCTTTTGGTCACTGGAGGGTCAGGTTTTGTCTCTGTGGGCACTGTCATTAAACTTGTCTCATGGTTTTGTTGTTTCTTACTGTCTATTTGGGGGCGGTAGATTTTCTCTAACTCTTTCCATTATCAAGCAAGTCTTCTGTGTTCCTTGAAGGCATTGCCAGTTGGTCTCAGCAGGGTGTCTTCTTGTGGATAGAAATATCCAGAGGGGAGGATCACCATGAGATGTGTCAGGGCACAGTGGTCTTTCTGTCACTCTGGGAGTCAACTTGTCAATGCCTGTCTTGCATTCCATAGAAGATATTTTTGTGAATTATTTAGAAATACACATAGAAACCTAATGACCTGGTGCAGCTCAAAAATAATATTTTCTATAGTAGAAACTGAGTTTCATTTTTTCCTATTGGAAATGACACTACAGCATTGTTTGTCTGATCAATTATATTGAATATCTGATATCAGTGTACAAAGTAGTGTCCAAGTAGAAGCACAGCTTTATTAATTCCCTATGAATTTTTATGAATTTCCTTGCTTCCCACCAGATATCCTTTCTTTTTCATCTGACCTGTCAATGCTTTCATATTGCCTTGCTTCTATCTCCAACCCAAGTCTCCCTTGCTCTCATCTTTCCTTCCTTTCTGCAATCATTCCTTCCTGCTACCTTTTCTTCCTTCCTTATCTCCCTTCATCTCTCTCCTTCCCCAGGCTTACCTTCAGATCCTCTTCCTCCATACTTCCTCCATTAACTCTGTCCCACCCACTGTCCATAGAAACCACAATCCACCTCTCCCTGCCTCCTTCCCTGCCTACATTCCTTCCCTCATTGCTACCTTCCCTCCTGTCTTCCTTGGCTTCATCACCCCGCTCTTTTCTTTCTATCATTCCTCCTTCCCTCTTTTCTTACCTTCCATAACTTTCCTTCCTATTTTTACCTTACTTAGCTCTTGATTTATGGTACATTACTTTTATCTTTTTTATTCTCCTTTTTTCTTCACCATTATGAACACTGTGGCAACTTACTACTACTAATCGGTTGTGGAGCACTCTTTTCCCATGTCGCAAAAAGGACATATTCATGTCCAAGATATAGTTTGGTCATTGTGCACATCCTGTTTTATATAGGTTACCCACCACAACCAGGATAAGGACAACTTGATCATCATTGTGCTAGACATGCATATGTGTAGAGGCCAGCTTTATGAACACTGGAGCTAGAAGTAACCAAGGTACCTAGAAGGGACAGGATAGAAATAGGGAAATTGCCAATCGTTCACCCATGACTTGCCTAATTTTCATATCCTTTGGAATACCTCAAGGTCACATTAAGATTGAAGCACATGTTTGTTTGTTGATCTCTTTCACTAAGGTACAAGTACTGGAGGAATTGGCTCATTTGTGGCCCCAGCTTGTGAGTCATTTGCATTTGAAAATAACCTATTATATGTGCATTAGACCTATATTTCAACCAGCGGTCAATGGGCAATATTGCTAACCTCTTAGATAAATGGATGGAAATGCCTTGAGAAGATTGGGTTTTTACAGCCCAAGAGGTCGTCTCAACATATTGATGTCTGAAAATATGAGAAGAAGCCATCCCCGGGCCATTCCCATTTTATGTTTTGAACCCAAAAATTGTCGGAAGACCAAAAACTCCTTTCTCCCCTTGTGTTTGTAGTTGCTGAGTCACCGACAAAAATTAAAGGAACCAGCATGAGCTGCCAGGATAGAGACAACACTAGCCGGCACTGAAGCCATGATTTTATTTCTCCATTAGTGTCCTGATCTATCACTCCTGGAATAATACATAAGCCCCTCAGTGCAGAGCAGCTGTAACCTAACAATTAGCCAACAGATTCCCTTGGAAGAGGGCCAAGAACTCCTGGATGGAGGGCCTGAAATCCCATTTCCGAAGTCAGTACTGTGCAGGTAGAAGAACAGAGATCAGCCCTGAACTTCCTCAGAGGAAGTTGCTCAGAGGAGACTTGAACCTGATTGATGCTGCAGGTTGTTGGGGGATAGGCTTGAGGTTGGGGGAAGGATGGAGCCGCCCGAAAATTTTTTTGTGGGGCCAGGTGCTGGCTCCTCTGCCAGTTTACTGAAATCTGGTGGCCACAGTCATTCAAAGTAGATCTGCAACTTGTAACACAATGCTTCCCGTTTTTACAATGGGGACAAATTTCACTCATAGTTCTCCTTTTCTGATTAGGTCAGTGAGCCATTAAGTGGTCCATTTGTCTTCAGGAAAAACAGATGCCGGGAATCCCAGCAGTACATAGATGTCCCCGTCGCCTTCTCCCCATACAGTGCATGTGTAAGAACTCTGTCACAGTCAGCCCTTGGAGCCCTGCAGCCAGCGTGAGGCCCTGAACATACGATGGCCCAATGTCTGCACAAAGTTGAATATAGTCATTTATTCCTCCTTTTTTCTTAGAAGGCCTGATGGCTGCTTGGCAATTTGGGCATAAAGTTTTAGTAGCCCAGGTTTCAAGAATGACTTCAGTGTGCTGGGAATATGGCCTATTGGCAAGTGTGCTTGCCTCATATACATGAAGCCCTGGGTTCTATTCTCCAGCACCACATATATAGAAAATGGCCAGAAGTGGCGCTGTGGCTCAAGTAGCAGAGTGCTAGCTTAGAGCAAAAAGAAGCCAGGGACAGTGCTCAGGCCCTAAGTTGAAGACCCAGGATTGGCCAATGAATAAATAAATAGATAAGAATGACTTGAGTAAACGGCACTGTAGGGCCATATTGAACACAAGCATTCTTTAGATCTCTTATTGGTTGAAATGGCAAAGCCTGATGAACCCTTTTGTTATCTTCATCCTGCCTGTCAGGGAATAAATGAAAACCAGGAATGTCCTCCCTTCTTGAGCAGCCTGAGCCAAGGAAGTGTGCCACGCTTACGGCTAGTAGGGCCAGGAGCCTTTACCAGCACACGCTGAGATGGTACTAGCTGTGAGACTCTATCAGGCGGAGGTTGTGGTGGGAAAGGATCAAAGACCGCCAGGATTCTGGGCAGAGCCCACAAGTCTCTCCCTTTACAGGAGATTGCTGTTTTGGATGATATTGTGATTCCAAAATTTTCTCCACATGGGTCAATCTGTCTTTACTAGGCTCATTACATAATTTTTCCTCAGTGTCTGAGCCATCTTAGTCTTCCTTTTATCTAGCCCAGTGGGTTGAGATCATTTTTAATTTCTCAGCTCTTCCCATACAGCTGCATAAGCTTGGGGGTTGGGTGATGCTCATCAAGTCCCTGTTCAGTTTCTCTGATCGACTGTTTGAACCTAATCCGTTCATGTCTACAATGGCATTATTTGTAACGGATTGAGATTACGACCATAACCTACTTCATGCCACACTACTTCCTCTTTTGTTCTTGTTTATTTTATTTTTTCCGTTATTGTCAGAGTGATGGACCGAAGGATTAGAGGTTCATAAGTGAGTCAGTAAGTATATATCTCGTTCATCATTTTCCTCCTCCAACACCCCCTTCCAACTCCTTTGTCTCTTTCCCCCTGAGAAATTGTAGAATTGGTTTACACAAATGTTTGTGTAAATTTTGCTTTTGGAGGCATTTGTACTTTTAACCTTTTGCCCTTGATTTCTGCATAACCTGTCCCTTTACTAGTGTTTATACAAGAATCAAATTATTTACTCTTTTCTTTCACTAATTTGTGGGGCAACTGTATATACAAGTTTGTCTGACCAAGATGAATTTAGCCAAGCTAATATTTATTGAATGGTTCCAGTAATATAATGAATTATGTACTTCCCAACCACAACACTGCAAGGGGATCACCAGTACCCAAGGTGTGTACAATTATGTTTGGAGACTGTGTAAACGAATCAAGGAACCCTTCCCTTGAGATTTCCTTTTTCATTTTAGCTCAATATTTTTCAACCATGAACTATCTATTATGATCTCTAAATTGTTTTCCTAAAATCAACATCTTTTCCCACTGCACATATAGGACTGTTGTGCCCAAGCCCTAGAAGACCACCAAGAGACCACCGAGAGCCAGACGTTCCGAAATGCAAAAGCAAGGCAAGGCTTTATTAGGCGAGCTGCAGCCCGGACCTCGTCCTACACACCGACGCAGCGGAGGTTAGGAGGAAGGCCACGAGCAGAGTTTTACATGGGTATTTAAAGGAAAAAATCACAAAGTTACATAAACCAGGTGCAAGCAGGGTTTAGGTGCAGGGACAAATCTGATTGGCTCGGGGCTAGGGGCTTCTAAAATTTGATCAGAGGACATTCCACACGTCTATAATTGGTTGGCGGACATTCCAAGGCGGTCAGTGTGACCGGAACGTTCCCAAACCAGTTGGGCCATCTGGGAAATGGGTTTTATGACCTATTGGTTTCGGCGTAAACATCCGCACAAACAATCTTATTCCTGGAATCTGTACAATGCCTGGCTAGTTTCATCATAAACAAGTCATTTGCTGGTTTTTACGTATGTGCTGGGTTGTTCTTAGCTTAACACAAACAACAAGATGGTTGCTATTTCTCTTAAGATGGAGTTTATGCTATTTCTTTTAAGATGGAGTTGTCTTAGGCCTTCATTCCCCCCTAGAGTTATGGGCATGAAGCACAGTCCTGTGTTTCAGACTTAAGAGTTAATCTTAACAATTCTCTTTCTGGAACAGGTATGTACCTGCTCCGTTGCACCATTAACTGTATGGTGTTTAGTCTGTCCTTCATGAATTGGACTAATCTATTTAGGATGCAAGGCCCGAACGTTAGTAGGAGAATGATAATCACTAGGGGCCCCAACAAAGTGGATATTAGAGTAGTAAGCCATGGGGAAGAATTAAACCATCTTTCAAACCAGCCTTGTTTTGACTCATATTCTCTGTGTCTCTTTTCTAACCCTTCTCTGACTTTGGACATGTTATCTTTTACTATTCCTGAATGGTCAACATAGAAACAACATTCTTCTCCCAATGCAGTGCAAAGTCCTCCTTGCTGTAGAAACAGTAAGTCTAGCCCTCTCCTATTCTGGAGAACTACTTCTGATAAGGATGTAAGGGATTCCTGGAGGTGAGAGATGGATTCTTCTATTTTCTTAATATCCTCATCTATAGCCATCCGTAGGTCATCAAAATATCCTCTTTGTTGGACGAGGGAGGCTACTCCTGTACCTAGTCCCCCCAAGCTGGCTCCTATTAATATACTTAAGGTTATAGCTGTAAAGGGCTCTCTTTTTACCCGGGGATTGTATTCTAGATTGAGTTGTTTCCAGGAGCCCTGTAAACGGTCCAAGAAATCTGGCTCCGGATAGTAAGATATAGTGGGTACCAGTCGTACTAACACACAGGAATCCTCAAAATCTTTTAAGACAGCAGAGTGTACACAAGAGGTTAGACCCGACTTAGAGCATGCCCACCAAGCATCTTGTGGAGGCAACCAATAACCACTTGCTGATTTATGATTGATAATGTGGTTACATAAAGGAGCCATTTCTTTTCCCGGTTTTCCAATACAAGTGCCTGAACCAGTGACTCGAGTTAGAGTGAGCCCTACTTTTGACTTCCACCTACAAGACTCTTCTTCCTTGGCTTGGGACACGTTATCAGAGACAGCAATTCCCTCATAATAGGGTGGAGCAACATCATAACATAACCAGCAATATCTAGTTAAATTGGGCTGAGTATGGTTTAAGATTATATAGGACTTCTGCATCAGGTTTACTAGGGGGTTGTTATTACGGGGTAGATAGGCCAGGGTATACATGGGGGAGGAGGGTCCAGTACCTGGAGCCAGTGTTGAATTAAGAGAGGGTTCTGGGGCTCTAAATGGGGTCGGGTCTGGTGTCGGCCTGTCAAGGTGGTCTTGAGGCTTTAAGGCCGAGTTGGGTCCCACTGCTACATCTGTCATAGGTTTAACAATGAGTTTGAGCTGGAAAGTAAGTCCATGGTCATACCCTGACATGTACAACCTTAATCCCCATGTCCTTCCTCTAGTCCACCCACCGAAGGTCTTAGCATTCTTGGTAAACTTAATTACTAGAGGGTTACATCTATATTTAGTGCAGGCTCCTTGTCCCGACCACCAGTTAGCCCACTCACAAGCAAGACTATTTTCTTTTTCTAGACCCTTTCCTGTATGGTTTCGTTTTATGGTGATTAAGTCCCAACTGGAGTGTGGGTCCCAGTGTGCTTGTCCCGTGGTTTCACACCCCCACTGTTTGCAAAAGAAATCTGCTTCCCCTCCACATCTTCTCTCACCTGCCCTAGTTCTCCCATCTCTAGGACACACATAGAAAGGCATTTCTCTCAGTTCAGCTCTTAGCTTTGGGTGGCCACATCCATGTCCAGATCCCCATGTTAGGGAGCTGTATTTGCATGGGACTAGACAGGATTCTTTTTCCTTGCACTCGGGAAGTTGCTTATCTAGATTTGGGTCATCATGATCTGGCACGTCCCAGCTGCCTGCAGCTAGGTCGCACAGGTCCACTATTAGGTCTGGCCACCAGGTTCCTAAGGGGGCTTCTTTAGTTGCTAAGACAAGGGGTTTTCCCCCTCTTGGGGTGATCTGCCAAGATAACTGGAAGGGCTGGTGAGGGTTAGGATTAGCATCAGCATTAACTTGAACAACAAAATATGAAAGTAAAAAGTAAATGATCATAATAGTAGCACTATTCAGTCTAACTTTCGTTTCTTGAGGCGAAGGCGCAGTGGCTGGTCTGGATGTTTGGAGACTTCCCATGTTTCTCCACGAAAATCCTCGTCCAACGCGAAGGGGTCAGCTGGTTTGGCGTGGGAGTAGTGAACCCAGGTGGCGATGCCGTCTACCTTGAGGGCGGTGGGAGTAGTCAGCAGCACTACGTAGGGTCCCTTCCACCGTGGTTCTAAGGAGTTTGGGTTGTGTCTCCGAACGAACACCCAGTCCCCTGGTCTAAATAAATGAGGGGTAGGGACAGAAGCAGAATCATATAGTGCCTTAAGTTGAGGCCACACATTCTTATGCACAAGCTGTAAATGATTAAGTTTACATAGAAATTCAGTATCATCTAAATCTGAAAGCAATTCAGTCTGAAGGCTAGGAACAATGGGCGGGGGGTGCCCGTACATTATTTCAAAGGGAGTGAAACCAAGCTGGTAAGGTGAGTTTCTTACTCTAAATAAGGCAAAAGGAAGGAGCGACACCCAATCTGCGCCAGTCTCTAGGGCCAATTTAGTCAAGGTCTCTTTTAGGGTCCGATTCATTCTTTCTACCTGCCCTGAACTCTGGGGTCTATAAGCACAATGTAATTTCCAATCAGTCCCCAGTGCAGTGGCTATTCCCTGACTTACTTTTGAGACGAAGGCCAGTCCGTTGTCCGACCCAATGGAGGATGGGAAGCCATACCTGGGTAAGATTTCTTCCAAGATCTTCTTGGCCACCACGTTTGCAGTTTCATGTTTTGTTGGATAAGCTTCAACCCATCCTGAAAAGGTGTCTACAAAGACTAGCAAATATTTGTATCCAAATTTTCCAGGTTTAATTTCTGTAAAGTCTACCTCCCAATACGCACCTGGCCTGCTTCCACGAAGGCGGCTTCCTTTCATAATTGGTTGAGCCGCTGCATTGGTGAGCTGGCAGGCTTTGCAACCTTTGACAATGTCCTCAACAATTTGGTTTCCCTGTCTAATTTTTACTTTTGAGTGGCGAAGCAAGTCCTGCATTCTTCGGGTCCCCATATGGGAAGCCTGGTGGATTCTCTTGAGGATCCCCTTACCTAGTTCTTGTGGCAAGATAAGTTTCCCTTCACACGTTCTCCACCAATCACTTTTTCCTTCTTTGTCCGGGGGTTTGTGGGCCATAGGAATTTTCCTAATCCATTCTAGGTCCTCTTGAGAATATTGGGGCACGGGAGGCAGAGTCCGCGGCCCTGGATCCGCTAGGGTTAATATTTCTGTTCTAGGTTGGAGGGCCGCCTCCTTGGCTGCTTGGTCTGCCAAGTTATTTCCTTTAGTCACTAAATCAACTCCCTTTTGATGTCCTGGACAATGCATGATAGCAATCTTGGCTGGTTCCCAGAGGGCCCGAATGAGATTTAGAATCTCTTGCTTGTTTTTAACAGTTTTTCCTTCAGCCGTCAGTAACCCTCTCTCCTGGTAGATAGCTCCGTGAACATGTACGGTAGCAAACGCATACCTACTGTCCGTGTATATATTTAGTCTCTTTCCTTTCCCCATTTGTAGGGCTTTTGTTAGGGCCACTAGTTCTGCTCTTTGTGCAGAAGTTCCCTGGGGGAGTGCCTCTGCCCACACTATCTCAGCGTCCGTGGTGACTGCCGCGCCTGCGTACCTTTTTCCTTCTCGCATGAAGCTGCTGCCATCGGTGAACCAGGTGTGCTCAGCCTGTGGTAGCGGTGAGTCCAGCAAGTCAGGCCTGAGACTATGTGCTCGGGCCAGGATCTGCTCGCAATCATGCAGAGGCGCTTCCAGGTCCGGATCCGGCAACAAGGTAGCTGGGTTTAATGCTGTTGGTACGCAGAAACTGATACGCGTGGGGTTAAGCAACAAGGTTTGGTAATGGACCATGCGGGCATTGCTCATCCATCGGTCGGGCGGTTGTTTTAGCACCCCTTCCAGAGCGTGTGGAGTGGCCACAGTTAGATTTTGTCCCAAGGTCAACTTGTCTGCGTCTTTCACTAAGAGGGCTACTGCGGCTATTATTCTCAGGCATGGGGGCCACCCAGCAGCAACAGGATCCAATTTCTTGGATAAGTAGGCGACTGGTCTTTTCCAAGGCCCAATTGGCTGGGTGAGCACCCCCTTTGCTATCCCTTTATTTTCGGCCACAAATAGGGTGAATGGTTTATTCACATCAGGTAGGCCTAAGGCAGGGGCTTCTAGGAGGCTTTTCTTAACTGCCTCAAAGGCCCTTTGCATTTGTTCAGTCCAGTGGAACTCTGGGACATTTTTGGTGGCTTCATATAAGGGCTTGGCCATTTCAGCGAACCCAGGTATCCACAGCCGGCAAAAGCCCGCTGTTCCTAGGAACTCTCTGACTTGCCTGGCTGACTTTGGTACAGGAATTTTTAGTACAGTCTCTTTTCGTGCTTCTGACAGCCAACGCTTGCCTTCTTTTAGTATGAAGCCTAGGTAGGTGACTTCAGATTTGCAAATCTGTGCCTTTTTAGCAGAGGCCCTGTAGCCTAGATTGCCAAGAGTCTTTAAGAGCCTGGCTGTCCCTTTCAGGCAGCTAATTTTGTCTGAGGCAGCTATCAGCAGATCATCCACATATTGCAACAGGCTTATTTCAGGATTTTTAGAGCGGTACTCACTCAGGTCTTCATGCAGTGCTTCGTCGAAGATGGTGGGCGAATTTTTGAATCCTTGAGGCAGCCTGGTCCAGGTCAGTTGGCCGCTTATCCCAATTTCAGGATCATGCCAGGTGAATGCAAAATAATTTTGGCTCTGTGGGGCTAAGGGCAGGCTAAAAAAGGCATCCTTTAAATCTAGCACAGTATACCACACGTGGCTTGGTGGTAAGGAACTCAGCAAAGTATATGGATTTGGAACGGTTGGATGAATGTCCATTACTCTTTTGTTTACTTCTCTCAAGTCCTGTACTGGTCTATAGTCATTGGAGTTAGGCTTTTTGATGGGCAGTAATGGAGTGTTCCAGGCTGACTGGATGGGTTTTAGGATTCCCAATTCCAACAATTTTCTGATGTGGGGGGGTGATCCCTTTCTTTGCCTCTAGTGACATGGGGTACTGGCGAACTTTTACTGGGTCAGCTCCAGCTTTGAGTTCCACAAAGATTGGAGGACGATGTTTTGCCAGTCCCATCCCCCCAGTTTCTGCCCATGTTTGGGGAAACGCCTGTAACCACTCATTTTCTGGAGACTCAGGCTTGAGATGTTGGTATAGCCTATACTCCTCTTCTAGTTTGCTAGTGATTAATATATTTACAGGCTTTCCTCTTGAGTCTGTTACCAAAGCTCCGTCACTTGTGAATTGTATCTGAGCCTTCATTTTTGTTAAAAGGTCACGTCCAAGCAATGGGTAGGGGCAGTCAGGAATGACTAAAAATGAGTGGGTTACCCGGCCCACTCCTAGGTCCACTGTTCTTCGGGTAGTCCATTTATAGGGTTTGGTGCCAGTTGCACCTTGCACCCATGTTGTTTTATTGGACATCGGCCCTCTCGGGGCTAGTAGTACTGAGTTTTCTGCTCCCGTATCCACCATGAACGTGACTGGGCTCCCCTCCACTTTCAAAGTTACCCTAGGCTCAGGGAGGGGGTCTGAGCCCCGACTCCCTCAGTCGCTGTCTTCAGCTAGCTCTAAGGCCGGCAGCACTCTGGATCCTACTTTCTGTTTTCTCTCCTCCTTTCTGGCTAGTTCTGGGCAGTCCTTGAGCCAATGTCCTATCTCCTTGCAATAGGCACACTGGTTTTCTCCTACTCTAGGTTTTCTAGGATGAGGCTTGAATTTTCGTTCTCTAGTAGGAGACGAGGATCGTCTAAAGTTTCCAGGTTGCACAGAGGTTAAGATTTCTCTAATGTCTCTTCTGTGCTGGGCTTGATGCTGTGCTAAAATTCTAGTCTGTTGTGCTTGTTGCTGCTCCAGGATCCTAGCCAAATTTTTCTCTTTTTCCCTATCTCTCCTTTCACGTTCAGCTTCACGTTCCCTGTCCTTTCGCTCCTGTCTCTGCTCCTCTGTCTCTCTTTTGTTATAGACCTTCTCCGCCACTGCTACTAAGTCCCTAACAGATTTTTCACCAAGCCTGTCTATTGTCTGCAGCTTTCGCTTTATGTCCGGGGCAGCTTGATTTATGTAGGTGAACATAACAATCTGAGCGGATTCCTGAGTTTCAAGATCGTAGGGAGTGTACTGGCTAAAGGCTTCTATAAGCCGCTCAAGGAATGCTGCCGGACTTTCATTTTCTCCCTGCCTCACATCATAGACTTTGGCCATATTAGTAGGTCGGCGAGCCGCCGCCTTGAGACCTGCCAACAGAGCCTGGCGGTAGATGAGGAGTCGTTCCCTACCTTCAGCCGTGTTATAGTCCCATGTTGGTCGAGTCTCAGGAAAGGAGACTGAGATCGCGGCAGGGTCTGTGAGGGGCGCTCCGGTTGGGCCGGGGACAAGTTTCCGGGCCGCCTCTCGGATGCGACTCCTCTCCTCGGTGGTGAAAAGAACCTGTAAAAGCTGGTTACAATCATCCCAAGTGGGTTGGTGAGTGAAAAGGACAGTTTCAAGCAAACGAATCAAGTCTTGGGGTTTTTCAGAAAAGGGGGCGTTTTGGGTACGCCAGTTGTATAGGTCACTAGTGGCAAACGGCCAGTACTGGAATTGCTGCTGGCCATTCTCATCCACGGGACCCACGGGGCGAAGGGGAAGGGCAGTGGAGTTGTGGGGAGGCGTAATTCCCCGGCGCCGTCGGGTTGACTGGGCAGGACCCTCTGGTGCGGAGGGGGCTGGTGGCACGTTCTCTCCTGCGTCTTCATCATCCTCCTGTATTTCAGGCGGGGAGGGTTGGAGAGGAGAGTATGGAGGAGGAAAGATTTCCTCCTCCACGTTTCCCCCTTGGAAGACAGGCGGACGCGGCTTCTTTTCTTCTTTGGTGGTTTCTTTTTTTCCTGCTTTTTCTTCCCCCTGTGTCTTGTTAGTGAATACCTGGATGAGAGAAGAGGCTGGGGGGGACAAGAAAGCATGCACCCAGGCGGGGCCATCCTCTTCAACCAGTGCCCTCCAAGTAATTATATAAGGGACTTGGTCTGGATGCCCACTAAGCACATTATAAATTTTGGCCTGTAAAAGTGCAATTTTAATTATATCAAAACTTCCTTCAGGAGGCCACTCGGCGTCCTCAAAGGTGGGCCATTCTGATTTACATAAACTTATCCACTTTTCTTTCTTAACATCTACACTTCGATTATGAGCAATTTCCTTAACCTCCTTCCAATGGGCTAAGGTTAATTCTAGGGGGTTAGATGGCACATTACCCATGGCTCTGGTCAGGTGTTCAATCCAGACAGCTACGAGAAACACAACAATTACAATAACAAAGAAGGTACCAAATACACAGGCCTGAGAAAATAACAAGTTACTAGTAGGTTTTGGAGATCTCCCAAGTTGTCCCCCTACCTCCTGCGATGATGCAGAAGGAGTGGACTGAAGTTCAAGGTGGGCGGACTGAGCCTCGGTGAGGAGACCCTCTTGGTCAGTGCCAGCTAGGAACCGGACTGATTTGCACCCTACAAGTATCAAGGCGGGGTTCCAGGGGTCCCCCTTCAAGGATGGAGGACCTGGGACGTCTCCCAGTTCCCCCAGGGTTGTCGATGAGCGCGTCCGCTCGACAGGCCCCTAAAAAAAAAATGAAAAA
Source organism: Perognathus longimembris pacificus (assembly GCF_023159225.1). NCBI lineage: Eukaryota > Metazoa > Chordata > Mammalia > Rodentia > Heteromyidae > Perognathus > Perognathus longimembris. Next base: position 41,445 of record NW_025957420.1, read on the forward strand.
AGAAAAAAGTACAAGGTGGAAAGGCCGGCTTCCTGCAAGAAAATGAAAGTGAAACACACACAGAGACAAGGGACAAGACAAGACAAATTAACAGCGCTGTTTCTTACCTTCGGGGTCTGGGGTCTCGGGGGTCTTTGGGGATCCCGGACGAGCCCCCAACTGTTGTGCCCAAGCCCTAGAAGACCACCAAGAGACCACCGAGAGCCAGACGTTCCGAAATGCAAAAGCAAGGCAAGGCTTTATTAGGCGAGCTGCAGCCCGGACCTCGTCCTACACACCGACGCAGCGGAGGTTAGGAGGAAGGCCACGAGCAGAGTTTTACATGGGTATTTAAAGGAAAAAATCACAAAGTTACATAAACCAGGTGCAAGCAGGGTTTAGGTGCAGGGACAAATCTGATTGGCTCGGGGCTAGGGGCTTCTAAAATTTGATCAGAGGACATTCCACACGTCTATAATTGGTTGGCGGACATTCCAAGGCGGTCAGTGTGACCGGAACGTTCCCAAACCAGTTGGGCCATCTGGGAAATGGGTTTTATGACCTATTGGTTTCGGCGTAAACATCCGCACAAACAATCTTATTCCTGGAATCTGTACAATGCCTGGCTAGTTTCATCATAAACAAGTCATTTGCTGGTTTTTACGTATGTGCTGGGTTGTTCTTAGCTTAACACAAACAACAAGATGGTTGCTATTTCTCTTAAGATGGAGTTTATGCTATTTCTTTTAAGATGGAGTTGTCTTAGCCCTTCAGGTCCCCTTGTAAAGGAAGGAGAGATTCAGGACTCCTCTGTACCTAGGGATGATTTTAAGTATGGTGTCTTCATAGCTCTCAAGTGGTTGTTGAGAAAGAAACTTTTAGGAGCCCAAACACAGTCATCTCCTTTGAAGTATCCATTTAGTAGTGCTTTCATTCCAACATCATTGGATCAAACAAAACCAGTGCCTAGTCATACTGTTACTTAGATTTTACTTTGCAATACTCAAGATGGAGTGAACGAGAGGGTTATTATGTCATCCCCATCAAACCAGTTCACTATAGGAAAAATTAACACCAGAAATCATAATGGAGTTTTCCTTTAGACAGAAAAGAGGAAATACAGCTTCTCCCCCGATTTGTACATGTCAACCACATATGGTTCCATCCTTGATAATGGACTCTAAGAGTATCACTGGCTGCAATTGTACTATTGCAAAATGACGCAAATGGGGAGGGCTGGAGGGAAAAGCAGAGGACATGAAATGTGTCACAGTTGGCATTTCCTTATCCCAACATTGGTGTAAACGCTATTGGGTGTCCATTACCCATCATACAAGACAAAGAAATAGAGTTCCATGTAAATTTTAATTGATGTGCCTGTCTTGTGGTTCCCTGCACTTGTCGAGAATATTTTACACACCACTATTTGAAGAAAAAATATGTGACTTTTTTGTAACTTGGTACACATTGAATTTTACAATATATAAAGTCACTTTGTGTTGTATTTCCTCTGTCCCTGACTTTTAGTAGTCACAGACATATTTCCTACCGTTTCATGTAAATGACCAACTTTACCGACCTTGAGATATCCCATATAAATCATCTCCCTTAGAAGAGGAGAGAAAAATCTTACTAGAGTCACTTTATTTTAGGCTGGCTTTGGGAATTTAGGGAACTCCCTCCAAGACTGTGATGGGGACCCCGTGACCCAGAGATTTCCCAGCGTCAACTTTTGCATAAGTCTTTTGACAAATCCTCTAGTGGTGTTTGGTTTGTGTTTCATGCACTGACCTAAAATGGTCAGTGAGTGCTGGGTTGGTGACATGGTGACTTGGACACAAGTTTACACCCCTGCTAGAAAAAAGAGGCAAGATGTCATCCCTTCTTTTGGGACCTCGTGGGTCAGGTTTTGTCTCGGTAGGCATTCTGTCATTACACTTGTCTCTTGGTTTTGTTGTTTCCTACTGTCTATTTCAGGGACTTAGATTGTCTCTAACTCTTCCTAATATCAACAGGTCATCTGTGTTCCTTGAAGGCACTGCCAGATGGCCTCATCAGGGTGTCATCTGGAGCATAGAGATATCCAGAGTGGAACATCCTTAGGAGATGATACAGGGCACAGTGTTCTTTCTGTCACCCTGGCAGTCAACTTGTCAATGCCAGTCTTGCATTCCGTAGAAGAATATTGTTGAGCCTTACTTAGAAATTCACTTAGAAAGCTCATGACCCTGTGCAGCGGATGAATACATTTTCTATAGTACAAACTGAGTTTCATTTTTACCTATTTGAACTGACACTACAGATTTTTATGTCAAGCAAACGATACTGAATATTTGATATCAATGTACTAAGTAGTGTCCAAGTAAAAACACAGCTTTATAAATATAAAATGTATTTTTATGATTTTCCTTGCTTCCCATGAAGTACCAATTCCTTTTCATCTTCCCTCTCACTGCTTTCATGGTTCCTTACTGCTATGTCCCACCCAGTCTCCCTTGTTCTCATCCTTCCTTCCTTTCTGCTTTCATTCCTTCCTGATTTCTTTTCTTCCCTCCTTATCTCTGTTTGTCACTCTCTCTTTCCCCAGGATTCCTTTCGGGTCCTTCTTTCTCCATACTTCCACCTATAACTGCATCCCTCACACTGTTGATACCAACCACAATCCATCTGTCCCTGCCTCCTTGCCTGCCTGCATTCCTTCCCTCCTTGCTACCTTCTCTCCTGTCTTCTTTCCTGAATTCTTGTCTTCCTGTGCTTCATCACTCCATCCCTTTTCTTTATATCATTCATTGCGTCTCTCTCCTTTCTCTAGTTCCACAACTTTCCTTCTTACTTGGTACCTTCCTTAGCTCCGGATTTTTGGTATATCACCTCTTATCTTTTTTTAATCGTAATTTCATCATCGTTGGGAACATTGTGGCTACTTGCTACTACGATTCTGTTGTAGAGTATGCTGTTGCCATGTGGCACAAAGGACATACTCATGTCTAATATGCTTTGGTCATTATGCACTTCCTGTTTAATATTGGTAACCCAAGACGACCAGGATGAGGACAAATTGATCATCATTGTGCAACACATGCATGCATGTAGATGCCAGTTATATGAATAGTGGAGCTGGAAGTAAACAAGGCTCCTTGAGGGGAATGGATAGAAATGGGAAAATGGCCAATTGTTCACCCATGTTTGCCTAAGTTTCATATATCGTTTGGAACACGTCTTAGTCAGTTTCAAATTGAAACACATGTTTGTTTGTTGATCTCTTTCACTAAGGTAGGTGTGACTGGAGTAACTAGCTCATTTGTCGCCCCGGGTAGTGAGTCATTTCTATTTGAATATAACCCATTATTTATGCTATAGTTTAATTTGAACTAATGGTCAATTGGCAATGATGCTAACCTCTTAGATAAATGCATGGAAATGCCTTAAGAAGTTTGGGTTTTTACAGCCCAAGTGGTAGTCTCAACATATTGATGTCTGAAAACATGAGATGAAGCGCATCCCACTGTTGAAATAAAGCAACATTTTAGTTTTATTTGCTATTGGCCTATAAGAAACAATACAGTTGAATGACCCTTCATTGCTTGAATAAAGCTGGGCAGAGTCTTTATTCATTATAACAATACACATCGAAATTAATTTTCCTCCTATCTCTGGCACTGGCTTGGGATATTACTCTCTTTCTGTTCCTTGTAAACTGGTGCTATTATATGATGATATTTTGAAAATGCCGCGGCAGATATTTCGCGTGTGGTGGCATTGGAGCACAGTTGATTGGATGCTGTCACTAGCATGCTTGAATGTGGCGATTCGTAGGCCATAAAATCAGAATATCCAATTGGAATAGCTGAAGTTGGCATCATCTCTCTGAAGTTATCGTTTGAAAATCGGTGTGATTTTTGATATTGAGAATTATATCTTTTATCAAAATTCACACAGCAGTCATGTGCCTGGAGGTAGCTGTTGTTTGACAGCACATGAAGTGTGGTCAAATGACTAGACATGGCTCCCTGATCCATAAACTTTTTGTGTGAATGTCTGACGGAAGAATCTCTGACAGGATTGTCATTTTTGAGTAAATGTGCTGCAGTTGCCAGCATGTGCGTGCCAGATGGCTGGGGTCTATGAGACAGCAGTGAACTTCGTGATGTTGAAAGGATTCCTTCAGTACTAGTGTCAGAGACTAAATCTGTTTTGGGATTACTGGCATTACCCTCATGTCCCAGGTGCAGTTGTTCATCCAGCTGCACAGGCAATGATTCACTTGTTACAGAAAACTTTTTAATCCTGACTTTTCGTCTTATTCTTGCTAACAGTTGAGGACATCCTTGTTTGAAATTTGGATTCTGGTAGCACAGAAACTAAAACAAAAGGAGAAAGTTACTTGGAGACATTTGAAGCAGAGAGACTCAGAGCCAAACCTAGCCAAAGGAGATGAATTACCATTTACTCTCAATGGCAAAGGAGTCAATTGACGCATAAATACTTTAACTATATGCAGGGCTTAGTAGAAGAGAAACAGATAAATACAACAATGTTCTGAACCAATTGGATCTGCCACGTTGAACACAGAGAATCTGTTATGTGGTTTTGTACACAGTCCAAAGGTGTAATTCTAATTGGCTAGCGATATTTCTGTAAATTCTAATGGTGAAGTCAAAATTTGTTCTTTACGAAGTGAACCTTTCTTTCCGTTACATTTTGTTTGGCCAGTCCTGGGCCTGGGACTCAGGGTCTAAGCACCGTCCCTGTCTTCTTCCCGCTCAAGGCTAGCACTCTGCCACCTGAGCCACAGCGACCCTTCTAGCCGTTTTCCACATATAGGTGGTGCTGGGGAATTGAACTGAGAGCTTCTTGTGTAGGAGGCAAGCACTCTTGCCATAGGCCATATTCCCAGCCCTTTCCGTTACATTTGAAAGTAATTTGAGCTTGGGTATTTCTCTAGTTCACTGATAGAAGAAACAGGTGTACCAAGAGAGGTATGCATAGCTATGTAAGGGAAAAGAAAATTGAAATTACCTTCCTTAAAGACGAGCCTTCCTCTTCCTCAGTCAAGAAGTCAAGCAGAGAAGCAGAACGATCAAATTGGTGATGAAGTTTACTGAACCCGTACAGATTCAGCTGTCGAATTACACTTTTCATGCTGTTTGTTTCAAATATCTTGAAAGGATATTTTCGTCCCAAAATTTCTTCTTTAAATAGATCTTCATTAATCACAACAGAAGTTCCCTCCTCACCCCACCAAATTGACTTGAATTTGTCACTTTCTACTATTGTCCAAAGCTTTCTGGGAAAAGTCAGGGAAAGAAAATCAGGGTCTGGAACCGATTCCAAGTCACAATCCTGGGATGGTAGTCCTTGGACCCAAGATGCCTGACACAAAGCTTGAAAAGCCAATTCCTCAACCACAGACCTTAATGCCGCCTCCTCTGCGAGTGAGGGTTCCCACCAGGAGGGTAGGTTGGAGGTCTCTGAACCTGTACAGCTCTGTTGGAACGTATTAGGCACATTTGAAAAATGTTCCTTCATGTCAGTTTCCTGCATGTTCAAGTCCTCATCCCATCTGCAGAGTAGGGTACACTGCAGCTTAAGGAGTCCTAGAGGGTAGCTATGTCTGCTCAAGTAGGTCTAGCACACAGCTAGACCATAATGAGCATTCTGTGACATCACAAAAACGTCTTTGGTCTCCTACCATGTGCTAGGTAACCAGTCAGAAGCTTTCCTAGAAACTCTGATGCTAATCCTTTTATCCTAAATTGGAGACTGAATTTTCCTCTGTGGATAATGTGTGTACCTATGAGTCCAATAGAATCCTGCACATTGACATGGGAATCAATCAGCTGGTCAGACTCTGCTACGCCTAAAAGTTATTTTTTGGCATTCACTGCCTCTTGCCTTTCTAGCTTAATGTCCAGAGCCGAGGGCTGCGTACTTACACTTCCCAAATGTGATGGAAGTTGATGACAGATCTGTTATATTAACATGAGTCTTCCAACAATGAGCATGTTAGTCAGTGTTTCATAATGACAGGGACAATGTACAAGTCCTGTCTGAAAACATGATTATGAAAATATTCCTGAAAATTCAGTTGCTGACATTATTAGGGTTGGCAATTTTCACTGTATGGGATGATCTCACAGAAAGAGCTAAAGCTGGCACAAGGAATACCTGTGACATTATATCTGCAGGAAGGGAAGCTACAGATAAAAGCACAATACTTTGATGTTGTCATCTCACAAGTGGATGCGAGTATAAAATGGATAAACTGTAGATATCCTACAATGCTGCAACTCATCTTCTGTGAAATAATCTGTCATTTTTTTCTATTTCAATTAACTTAGAGAGGTGAAGAAATAAAATTGTTTCAGATGGAAACCTGTGAGATAATGTGCATGATTTCATTTTCATTTCTCATCTATTTACTAATGGACTCTTCAATACTGCATACAGAATAATGAGCCCCAAGACTTGAGGCAGTGCAAGTGTAAACATACGGTCCTATTCCAGCCATAGCAACTGCAAACCATTCTTTTATGTATTTATTTATTTATTTCTTGCCAGTCCTGGGCCTTGGACTCAAGGCCTGAGCACTGTCCCTGGCTTCTTCCCGCTCAAGGCTACCACTCTGCCACTTGAGCTACAGTGCCGCTTCTGGCTGTTTTCTGTGTATGTGGTGCTGGGGAATCGAACCTAGGGCCTCCTGTATCTGAGGCAGACACTCTTGCCACTAGGCTATATCCCCAGCCCCACAAGCGATTCTTGGATATAATAAAACCTAGGTTTCATTGTGATAGGTCCTGAGCACTGAAAATGACATATTATTACAATTCCACAGTTACAGCAGGCTGAGAAATAAGAACTGCTGTTGAAATGTAGAAGCTACTTGACAGCCATGAGTGAATGTGTGGGTGTTTAGTCTCCCAAGCTCTCGTGTACTGCGGAGAGTTGGGAAAAAACGCCCCTCCCTGATGAGCCAAGAAGAGGAAAAGAGGGCAGACAGACTTCTATCCCAGCCCCACTTTCCTCAGCGGACAAACAGACAGTCTGGGAACCAAGTCAATGCTAAGACTCATTTAATGGTAGAAAGAGCTGCACTTTTAAACGGGTGGGAGGGCGGCGGAAGGGGAGTAGTAGAATCGCCTATTCATCATACAAAGCACCTGGGGCAGGAGTGCCCCACAAGTAATGATTTGCAGGTCCTTTACCTAAAAGCTCACCTACACACAACCACAAACAAGCAGAAATACACACACATTCACACCCCTAGATCAACAGGATCTCCCAAATCCACATGCATAGATAGTGGAACTATGACATCCCATTGAACAGAGGGAGACTTAGCCTCAGCAAGGATTTCTGACACCCTTTCCTGGAACTCCTGGGGTCCAGTTGAGGAAAACTCCTCCTAAGGGTTTCCTCTGTTTGTTGGCCAATCTTAAGCACTTTGTCATGAGATTCTCGTTCCCTGATTAGAAAACTCTTGGATTGTATTGTTCCTCCAACTACTCCTGAGATATGCTTTCACAATCTTAGGCATTCTATTGTGAAGTCAATTGAATTTTGGGGAAGCCGATTAGAGTTTTATCTTTGCTAATCTGATCCGGTGTTGTAGGGATATCCATGATATGAACAGAGTGGCAAATTTTTCTGAATTGTTCTTGCAATTATTAATTGATCTCTAACCCCATATACCCCTGACATCCCAAAAATAAAGCACATGCCTTCTTCTCATAAAACCACGTCTGCCATATCCTTTCTTAGTTGCAGTTCCCATTTGTCCCACATCTGTCCCCCAACGTGGGACATGGCATTTGATCCAAAGGAGATCCAGGAAACTACGTTGTGAACTCTCAAGGGGAACTAAGGGACATTTTTAAACACAAGAGATAGCGAATCTGTGTAGCGAGCTCTCCAGAAGAACTGAAAACATTATGAGGATATGGGACAAGCTTAAGGTGCTTCTTTGTCTAATCTTATCCACCAGGTTCTGAAACGTAAATGGGCTATGATCTCGCATTCGGAGAAACATGAGTGCATGCAGGAGGTAAGGGAGTATAATCTTTTATTCCCAGAGGAAACGAGTTTAGAAGATTAGAGGAGGATTTTAGACTTAGAAGCCTGGAAGCGAGTAAAGAGTAATGCAGAAATGGCATATGGTGTGGTGACAATGTTCCAGCTCTTTTGAGGTCTATTTGGGCCTTAATGCATGCAGCTCTCCATATGATTTCTCACAATGCTGTCATAACATCAGCTGCTGAACTAGTGGCTAATATGGGGAAAGCAAGGAATACTTATAATCTTCAAGAGGTGGCAAAACCTCGAAGTGGGCCGCAGGTAACAGTTCAAACTATACCTGAGCAATCTCCTGTCAGATCTGTTACAAAAAATTTAAACATTCTTCCGCGACTATATATGATCCTTCAGAGAATGACGCTAATTTAGGCAGTTCAGCAGCACAGTGGGAGCTCTACATAGGTTATTGAGTCCTGCAGGTCCCTTCAGGAAGTAGAAAGTGACAAACAATAGATATCCTCCTCAGGGCCCCTTGACATTTCTTATTGTAATTCATATGATTCTGTTTCCCTCACTTGTTTTCTTGCTCTTCCTGTCATTCAACCCTGTCCAATGGGAGGTGTAGCTCAGCCCCCTCATGATGTATATTGACCTGATTCACTTAAATTAGGAAAGTTGTAATATGGGGCTCACAGATGGCTCTGTTCCAGTGAAGTGAGTTTCCATATCATCTTTTCTTTACAACCAGTCACTAGCAAGGGAGCTGCCGCATCACTTTGAGTGTTATTTCTTAGGTCCCTTACATTTAGTACTAACAGACAAATAGCCTCGCCATTCATCTAAATGACCATATTTACCGACCTTGAGGCATCACTTATAACTCATTTTCCTTAAGAGAGAATAGAAAATTCTTACTAGAGTCACGATATTTTAAGTTGGCTTTGGGAACTTATTGAACACCCCCAAGACTGATATGGGGACCCCGTGACCCAGAGTTTTCCAGACTCAAGTTTTGCATAAGTCTGTTATAAAATCCTCTACTAGTTAGTGCTTTGTGTTTTATGTACTGACTGAATCAGGTCAGTGAGTGTTGGGTAGGTGATGTGGTGACTTGGACACGAGTATACACCCTTAACTGGAAAAAGTTCAAGAGTTCATCCCTTCTTTTGGTCACTGGAGGGTCAGGTTTTGTCTCTGTGGGCACTGTTATTAAACTTGTCTCATGGTTTTGTTGCTTCTTACTGTTTTTTGGAGGCGGTAGATTTTCTCTAACTCTTTCCATTATCAAGCAAGTCTTCTGTGTTCCTTGAAGGCATTGCCAGTTGGTCTCAGCAGGGTGTCTTCTGGAGCATAGAAATATCCAGAGGGGAGGATCACCATGAGATGTTTCAGGGCACAGTGTTCTTTCTGTCACACTGGGAGTCAACCTGTCAATGCCTGTCTTGCATTCCGTAGAAGATATTTTTGTGAATTATTTAGAAATACACTTAGAAACCTAATGACCTGGTGCAGCTCAAAAATAATATTTTTTATAGTAGAAACTGAGTTTCATTTTTTCCTATTGGAAATGACACTACAGCATTGTTTGTCAGATCAATTATATTGAACATCTGATATCAGTGTACTAAGTAGTGTCCAAGTAGAAGCACAGCTTTATTAATTCCGTATGAATTTTTATGAATTTTCTTGCTTCCCACCAGATATCCTTTCTTTTTCATCTGTCCTGTCAATGCTTTCATATTGCCTTGTATCTATCTCCAACCCAAGTCTCCCTTGCTCTCATCTTTCCTTCCTTTCTGCAATCATTCCTTCCTGCTACCTTTTCTTCCTTCCTTATCTCACTTCATCTCTCTCCTTCCCCAGGATTACCTTCAGATCCTCTTCCTCCATACTTCCTCCATTAACTCTGTCCCACCCACTGTCCATAGAAACCACAATCCACCTCTCCCTGCCTCCTTCCCTGCCTACATTCCTTCCCTCATTGCTACCTTCCCTCCTGTCTTCCTTGGCTTCATCACCCCGCTCTTTTCTTTCTATCATTCCTTCCTTCCCTCTCTTTCTTACCTTCCATAACTTTCCTTCCTATTTTTACCTTACTTAGCTCTTGATTTATGGTACATTACCTTTTATCTTTTTTTTTCTCCTTTTTTCTTGACCATTATGAACACTGTGGCAACTTGCTACTACTAATCTGTTGTGGAGCACTCTTTTCCCATGTCGCAAAAAAGGACATACTCCTGTCTAAGATATACTTTGGTCATTGTGCACATCCTGTTTTATATAGGTTACCCACCACAACCAGGATAAGTACAACTTAATCATCATTGTGCTAGACATGCATATGTGTAGAGGCCAGCTTTATGAACACTGGAGCTAGAAGTAACCAAGGTACCTAGAAGGGACTGGATAGAAATAGGGAAATTGCCAATCGTTCACCCATGACTTGCCTAAGTTTCATAGCCTTTGGAATACCCCAAGGTCACATTAAGATTGAAGCACATGTTTGTTTGTTGATCTCTTTCACTAAGGTACAAGTACTGGAGGAATTGGCTCATTTGTGGCCCCAGCTTGTGAGTCATTTTCATTTGAAATTAACCTATTATATGTGCATTAGACCTATATTTCAACCAGCGGTCAATGGGCAATATTGCTAACCTCTTAGATAAATGGTTGGAAATGCCTTGAGAAGATTGGGTTTTTACAGCCCAAGAGGCAGTCTCAACATATTGATGTCTGAAAATATGAGAAGAAGCCATCCCCGGGTATTCCCATTTTATGTTTTGAACCCAAAAATTGTCGGAAGACCAAAAACTCCTTTCTCCCCTTGTGTTTGTAGTTGCTGAGTCACCGACAAAAATTAAAGGAACCAGCATGAGCTGCCTGGATAGAGACAACACTAGCTGGCTCTGAAGCCATGATTTTATTTCTCCATTAGTGTCCTGATCTATCACTCCTGGAATAATACATAAGCCCCTCAGTGCAGAGCAGCTGTAACCTAACAATTAGCCAACAGATTCCCTTGGAAGAGGGCCAAGAACTCCTGGATGGAGGGCCTGAAATCCCATTTCCGAAGTCAGTACTGTGCAGGTAGAAGAACAGAGATCCAGTCCTGAACTTCCTCAGAGGAAGTTGCTCAGAGGAGACTTGAACCTGATTGTTGCTGCAGGTTGTTGGGGGATAGGCTTGAGGTTGGGGGCAGGATGGAGCCGCCCGAAAATTTTTTTGTGGGGCCAGGTGCTGGCTCCTCTGCCAGTTTACTGAAATATGGTGGCCATAGTCATTCAAAGTAGATCTGAAATTTGTAACACAGTGCTTCCCGTTTTTACAATGGGGACAAATTTCACTCATAGTTCTTCTCCTTTTCTGATTAGGTCAGTGAGCCATTAAGTGGTCCATTTGTCTTCAGGAAAAACAGATGCCGGGAATCCCAGCAGTACATAGATGTCCCAGTCGCCTTCTCCCCATACAGTGCATGTGTAAGAACTCTGTCACAGTCAGCCCTTGGAGCCCTGCAGCCAGCGTGAGGCCCTGAACATAGGATGGCCCAATGTCTGCACAAAGTCGAATATAGTCATTTATTCCTCCTTTTTTCTTAGAAGGCCTGACGGCTGCTTGGCAATTTGGGCATTAAGTTTTAGTAGCCAAGGTTTCAAGAATTACTTCAGAGAGCTGGGAATATGGCCTATTGGCAAGTGTGCTTGAATCATATACATGAAGCCCTGGGTTCTATTCTCCAGCACCACATATATAGAAAATGGCCAGAAGTGGCGCTGTGGCTCAAGTAGCAGAGTGCTAGCTTAGAGCAACAAGAAGCCAGGGACAGTGCTCAGGCCCTAAGTTGAAGACCCAGGATTGGCCAATGAATAAATAAATAGATAAGAATGACTTGAGTAAACGGCACTGTAGGGCCATATTGAACACAAGCATTCATTAGATCTCTGATTGGTTGAAATGGCAAAGCCTGATGAACCCTTTTGTTATCTTCATCCTGCCTGTCAGGGAATAAATGAAAACCAGGAATGTCCTCCCTTCTTGAGCAGCCTGAGCCAAGGAAGTGTGCCACAGTTACGGCTAGGAGGGCCAGGAGCCTTTACCAGCACACGCTGAGACGGTACTAGCTGTGAGACTCTATCAGGCGGAGGTTGTGGTGGGAAAGGATCAAAGACCGCCAGGATTCTGGGCAGAGCCCACAAGTCTCTCCCTTTACAGGAGATTGCTGTTTTGGATGATATTGTGATTCCAAAATTTTCTCCACATGGGTCAATCTGTCTTTTCTAGGCTCATTACATAATTTTTCCTCAGTGTCTGAGCCATCTTAGTCTTCCTTTTATCTAGCCCAGTGGGTTGAGATCTTTTTTAATTTTCTCAGCTCTTCCCATACAGCTGCATAAGCTTGGGGGTTGGGTGATGCTCATCAAGTCCCTGTTCAGTTTCTCTGATTGACTGTTTGAACCTAATCCGTTCATGTCTACAATGGCATTATTTGTAACGGATTCAGATTACGACCATAACCTACTTCATGCCACACTACTTCCTCTTTTGTTCTTGTTTATTTTATTTTTTCCTTTATTGTCAGAGTGATGGACCGAAAGATTAGAGGTACATAAGTGAGTCAGTAAGTATATATGTCGTTCATCATTTTCCTCCTCCATCACCCCCCCTTCCAACTCCTTTGTCTCTTTCCCCCTGAGAAATTGTAGAATTGGTTTACACAAATGTTTGTGTAAATTTTGCTTTTGGAGGCATTTGTACTTTTATCCTTTTGCCCTTGAATTCTGCATAACCTGTCCCTTTACTAGTGTTTATACAAGAATCAAATTATTTACTCTTTTCTTTCACTAATTTGTGGGGCAACAGTATATACATGTTTGTCTGACCAAGATGAATTTAGCCAAGCTAATATTTATTGAATGGTTCCAGTAATATAATGAATTACGTACTTCCCAACCACAACACTGCAAGGGGATCACCAGTACCCAAGGTGTGTACAATTATGTTTGGAGACTGTGTAAATGATTCAAGGAACCCTTCCCTTGAGATTTCATTTTTCATTTTAGCTCAATATTTTTCAACCATGAACTATCTATTATGATCTCCAAATTGTTTCCTAAAATCAACATCTTTTCCCACTGCACATATAGGTCCCCTTGTAAAGGAAGGAGAGATTCAGGACTCCTCTGTACCTAGGGATGATTTTAAGTATGCTGTCTTCATAGCTCTCAAGTGGTTGTTGAGAAAGAAATTGTTAGGAACCCAAACTAAATGTCTACAACAGAACACATTCATCTCATTTGAAGTATCCATTTAGTAGTGCTTTCATTCCAACATCATTGGATCAAACAAAACCAGTGCCTAGTCATACTGTTACTTAGATTTTACTTTGCACTACTCAAGATGGAGTGAACGAGAGTGTTATTATGTCATCCCGATCAAACCAGTTCACTATAGGAAAAATTAACACCAGAAATCATAATGGAGTTTTCCTTTAGACAGAAAAGAGGAGATACAGCTTCTCCCCCCATTTGTACATGTCAACCACATATGGTTCCATCCTTGATAATGGACTCTAAGAGTATCACTGGCTGCAATTGTACTATTGCAAAATGACGCAAATGGGGAGGGCTGGAGGGAAAAGCAGAGGACATGAAATGTGTCACAGTTGGCATTTCCTTATCCCAACATTGGTGTAAACGCTATTGGGTGTCCATTACCCATCATACAAGACAAAGAAATAGAGTTCCATGTAAATTTTAATTGATGTGCCTGTCTTGTGGTTCCCTGCACTTGTCGAGAATATTTTACACACCACTATTTGAAGAAAAAATATGTGACTTTTTTGTAAATTTGTACACATTGATTTTTACAATATATAAAGTCATTTTGTGTTGTATTTCCTCTGTCCCTCACGTTTAGTAGTCACAGACATATTTCCTACCGTTTCATGTAAATGACCAACTTTACTGACCTTGAGATATCTCATATAAATCATTTCCCTTAGAAGAGGAGAGAAAAATCTTACTAGAATCACTTTATTTTAGGCTGGCTTTGGGAAATTAGGGAACTCCCTCCAAGACAGTGATGGGGACCCCGTGACCCAGAGATTTCCCAGTGTCAACTTTTGTATAAGTCTTTTGACAATTCCTCTTGTGGGGTTTGGTTTGTGTTTCATGCACTGACCTAAAATGGTCAGTGAGTGCTGGGTTGGTGACATGGTGACTTGGACACAAGTTTACACCCCTGCTAGAAAAAAGAGGCAAGATGTCATCCCTTCTTTTGGGACCTCGTGGGTCAGGTTTTGTCTCGGTAGGCATTCTGTCATTACCCTTGTCTCTTGGTTTTTTTGTTTCCTACTGTCTATTTCAGGGACTTAGATTGTCTCTAACTCTTCCTAATATCAACAGGTCATCTGTGTTCCTTGAAGGCACTGCCAGATGGCCTCATCAGGGTGTCATCTGGAGCATAGAGATATCCAGAGTGGAACATCCTTAGGAGATGATACAGGTCACAGTGTTCTTTCTGTCACCCTGGCAGTCAACTTGTCAATGCCAGTCTTGCATTCCGTAGAAGAATATTGTTGAGCCTTACTTAGAAATTCACTTAGCAAGCTCATGACCCTGTGCAGCGGATGAATACATTTTCTATAGTACAAACTGAGTTTCATTTTTACCTATTTGAACTGACACTACAGATTTTTATGTCAAGCAAACGATACTGAATATTTGATATCAATGTACTAAGTAGTGTCCAAGTAAAAACACAGCTTTATAAATATAAAATGTATTTTTATGATTTTCCTTGCTTCCCATGAAATACCAATTCCTTTTCATCTTCCCTCTCACTGCTTTCATGGTTCCTTACTCCTATGTCCCACCCAGTCTCCCTTGTTCTCATCCTTCCTTCCTTTCTGCTTTCATTCCTTCCTGATTTCTTTTCTTCCCTCCTTATCTCTGTTTGTCACTCTCTCTTTCCCCAGGATTCCTTTCGGATCCTTCTTTCTCCATACTTCCACCTATAACTCCATCCCTCACTCTGTTGATACCAACCACAATCCATCTGTCCCTGCCTCCTTGCCTGCCTGCATTCCTTCCCTCCTTGCTACCTTCTCTCCTGTCTTCTTTCCTGAATTCTTGTCTTCCTGTGCTTCATCACTCCATCCCTTTTCTTTATATCATTCATTGCTTCCCTCTCCTTTCTCTAGTTCCACAACTTTCCTTCTTACTTGGTACCTTCCTTAGCTCCGGATTTTTGGTATATCACCTCTTATCTTTTTTTAATCTTAATTTCATCATCATTGGGAACACTGTGGCTACTTGCTACTACAATTCTGTTGTAGAGTATGCTGTTGCCATGTGGCACAAAGGACATACTCATGTCTAATATGCTTTGGTCATTATGCACTTCTTGTTTAATATTGGTAACCCAAGACGACCACGATGAGGACAAATTGATCATCATTGTGCAACACATGCATGCATGTAGATGCCAGTTATATGAATAGTGGAGCTGGAAGTAAACAAGGCTCCTTGAGGGGAATGGATTGAAATGGGAAAATGGCCAATTGTTCACCCATGTTTGCCTAAGTTTCATATATCCTTTGGAACACGTCTTGGTCAGTTTCAAATTGAAGCACATGTTTGTTTGTTGATCTCTTTCACTAAGGTAGGTGTGACTGGAGTAACTAACTCATTTGTCGCCCCGGGTAGTGAGTCATTTCCATTTGAATATAACCCATTATTTATGCTATAGTTTAATTTGAACTAATGGTCAATTGGCAATGATGCTAACCTCTTAGATAAATGCATGGAAATGCCTTGAGAAGTTTGGGTTTTTACAGCCCAAGTGGTAGTCTCAACATATTGATGTCTGAAAACATGAGATGAAGCGCATCCCACTGTTGAAATAAAGCAACATTTTAGTTTTATTTGCTATTGGCGTATAAGAAACAATACAGTTGAATGACCCTTCATTGCTTGAATAAAGCTGGGCAGAGTCTTTATTCATTATAACAATACACATCGAAATTAATTTTCCTCCTATCTCTGGCACTGGCTTGGGATATTACTCTCTTTCTGTTCCTTGTAAACTGGTGCTATTATATGATGATATTTTGAAAATGCCGCGGCAGATATTTCGCGTGTGGTGGCATTGGAGCACAGTTGATTGGATGCTGTCACTAGCATGCTTGAATGTGGCGATTCGTAGGCCATAAAATAAGAATATCCAATTGGAATAGCTGAAGTTGGCATCATCTCTCTGAAGTTATCGTTTGATAATCGGTGTGATTTTTGATATTGAGAATTATATCTTTTATCAAAATTCACACAGCAGTCATGTGCCTGGAGGTAGCTGTTGTTTGACAGCACATGAAGTGTGGTCAAATGACTAGACATGGCTCCCTGATCCATAAACTTTTTGTGTGAATGTCTGACGGAAGAATCTCTGACAGGATTGTCATTTTTGAGTAAATGTGCTGCAGTTGCCAGCATGTGCGTGCCAGATGGCTGGGGTCTATGAGACAGCAGTGAACTTCGTGATGTTGAAAGGATTCCTTCAGTACTAGTGTCAGAGACTAAATCTGTTTTGGGATTACTGGCATTACCCTCATGTCCCAGGTGCAGTTGTTCATCCAGCTGCACAGGCAATGATTCACTTGTTACAGAAAACTTTTTAATCCTGACTTTTCGTCTTATTCTTGCTAACAGTTCAGGACATCCTTGTTTGAAATTTGGATTCTGGTAGCACAGAAACTAAAACAAAAGGAGAAAGTTACTTGGAGACATTTGAAGCAGAGAGACTCAGAGCCAAACCTAGCCAAAGGAGATGAATTACCATTTACTCTCAATGGCAAAGGAGTCAATTGACGCATAAATACTTTAACTATATGCAGGGCTTAGTAGAAGAGAAACAGATAAATACAACAATGTTCTGAACCAATTGGATCTGCCACGTTGAACACAGAGAATCTGTTATGTGGTTTTGTACACAGTCCAAAGGTGTAATTCTAATTGGCTAGCGATATTTCTGTAAATTCTAATGGTGAATGCAAAATTTGTTCTTTACGAACTGAACCTTTCTTTCCGTTACATTTTGTTTGGCCAGTCCTGGGCCTGGGACTCAGGGTCTAAGCACCGTCCCTGTCTTCTTCCCGCTCAAGGCTAGCACTCTGCCACCTGAGCCACAGCGACCCTTCTAGCCGTTTTCCACATATAGGTGGTGCTGGGGAATTGAACTGAGAGCTTCTTGTGTAGGAGGCAAGCACTCTTGCCATAGGCCATATTCCCAGCCCTTTCCGTTACATTTGAAAGTAATTTGAGCTTGGGTATTTCTCTAGTTCACTGATAGAAGAAACAGGTGTACCAAGAGAGGTATGCATAGCTATGTAAGGGAAAAGAAAATTGAAATTACCTTCCTTAAAGACGAGCCTTCCTCTTCCTCAGTCAAGAAGTCAAGCAGAGAAGCAGAACGATCAAATTGGTGATGAAGTTTACTGAACCCGTACAGATTCAGCTGTCGAATTACACTTTTCATGCTGTTCGTTTCAAATATCTTGAAAGGATATTTCCGTCCCAAAATTTCTTCTTTAAATAGATCTTCATTAATCACAACAGAAGTTCCCTCCTCACCCCACCAAATTGACTTGAATTTGTCACTTTCTACTATTGTCCAAAGCTTTCTGGGAAAAGTCAGGGAAAGAAAATCAGGGTCTGGAACCGATTCCAAGTCACAATCCTGGGATGGTAGTCCTTGGACCCAAGATGCCTGACACAAAGCTTGAAAAGCCAATTCCTCAACCACAGACCTTAATGCTGCCTCCTCTGCGAGTGAGGGTTCCCACCAGGAGGGTAGGTTGGAGGTCTCTGAACCTGTACAGCTCTGTTGGAACGTATTATGCACATTTGAAAAATGTTCCTTCATGTCAGTTTCCTGCATGTTCAAGTCCTCATCCCATCTGCAGAGTAGGGTACACTGCAGCTTAAGGAGTCCTAGAGGGTATCTATGTCTGCTCAAGTAGGTCTAGCACACAGCTAGACCATAATGAGCATTCTGTGACATCACAAAAACGTCTTTGGTCTCCTACCATGTGCTAGGTAACCAGTCAGAAGCTTTCTTAGAAACTCTGATGCTAATCCTTTTATCCTAAATTGGAGACTGAATTTTCCTCTGTGGATAATGTGTGTACCTATGAGTCCAATAGAATCCTGCACATTGACATGGGAATCAATCAGCTGGTCAGACTCTGCTACGCCTAAAAGTTATTTTTTGGCATTCACTGCCTCTTGCCTTTCTAGCTTAATGTCCAGAGCCGCGGGCTGCGTACTTACACTTCCCAAATGTAATGGAAGTTGATGACAGATCTGTTATATTAACATGAGTCTTCCAACAATGAGCATGTTAGTCAGTGTTTCATAATGACAGGGACAATGTACAAGTCCTGTCTGAAAACAAGATTATGAAAATATTCCTGAAAATTCAGTTGCTGACATTATTAGGGTTGGCAATTTTCACTGTATGGGATGATCTCACAGAAAGAGCTAAAGCTGGCACAAGGAATACCTGTGACATTATATCTGCAGGAAGGGAAGCTACAGATAAAAGCACAATACTTTGATGTTGTCATCTCAAAAGTGGATGCGAGTATAAAATGGATAAACTGTAGATATCCTACAATGCTGCAACTCATCTTCTGTGAAATTATCTGTCATTTTTTTTCTACTTCAATTAACTTAGAGAGGTGAAGAAATAAAATTGTTTCATATGGAAACCTGTGAGATAATGTGCATGATTTCATTTTCATTTCTCATCTATTTACTAATGGACTCTTCAATACTGCATACAGAATAATGAGCCCCAAGACTTGAGGCAGTGCAAGTGTAAACATAGGGTCCTATTCCAGCCATAGCAACTGCAAACCATTCTTTTATGTATTTATTTATTTATTTTTTGCCAGTCCTGGGCCTTGGACTCAAGGCCTGAGCACTGTCCCTGGCTTCTTCCCGCTCAAGGCTAGCACTCTGCCACTTGAGCTACAGTGCCGCTTCTGGCTGTTTTCTGTGTATGTGGTGCTGGGGAATCGAACCTAGGGCTTCCTGTATCTGAGGCAGGCACTCTTGCCACTAGGCTATATCCCCAGCCCCACAAGCGATTCTTGGATATAATAAAACCTAGGTTTCATTGTGATAGGTCCTGAGCACTGAAAATGACATATTATTACAATTCCACAGTTACAGCAGGCTGAGAAATAAGAACTGCTGTTGAAATGTAGAAGCTACTTGACAGCCATGAGTGAATGTGTGGGTGTTTAGTCTCCCAAGCTCTCGTGTACTGCGGAGAGTTGGGAAAAAACGCCCGTCCCTGATGAGCCAAGAAGAGGAAAAGAGGGCAGACAGACTTCTATCCCAGCCCCACTTTCCTCAGCGGACAAACAGACAGTCTGGGAACCAAGTCAATGCTAAGACTCATTTAATGGTAGAAAGAGCTGCACTTTTAAACGGGTGGGAGGGCGGCGGAAGGGGAGGAGTAGAATCGCCTATTAATGATACAAAGCACCTGGGGCGGGAGTGCCCACAAGTAATGATTTGCAGGTCCTTTACCTAAAAGTTCACCTACACACAACCACAAACAAGCAGAAATACACACACATTCACACCCCTAGATCAACAAGATCTCCCAAATCCACATGCATAGATAGTGGAACTATGACATCCCATTGAACAGAGGGAGACTTAGCCTCAGCAAGGATTTCTGACACCCTTTCCTGGAACTCCTGGGGTCCAGTTGAGGAAAACTCCTCCTAAGGGTTTCCTCTGTTTGTTGGCCAATCTTAAGCACTTTGTCATGAGATTCTCGTTCCCTGATTAGAAAACTCTTGGATTGTATTGTTTCTCCAACTACTCCTGAGATATGCTTTCACAATCTTAGGCATTCTATTGTGAAGTCAATTGAATTTTGGGGAAGCCGATTTGAGTTTTATCTTTGCTAATCTGATCCGGTTTTGTAGGGATATCCATGATATGAACAGAGTGGCAAATTTTTCTGAATTGTTCTTGCAATTATTAATTGATCTCTAACCCCATATACCCCTGACATCCCAAAAATAAAGCACATGCCTTCTTCTCATAAAACCACGTCTGCCATATCCTTTCTTAGTTGCAGTTTCCATTTGTCCCACATCTGTCCCCCAACGTGGGACATGGCATTTGATCCAAAGGAGATCCAGGAAACTACGTTGTGAACTCTCAAGGGGAACTAAGGGACATTTTTAAACACAAGAGATAGCGAATCTGTGTAGCGAGCTCTCCAGAAGAACTGAAAACATTATGAGGATATGGGACAAGCTTAAGGTGCTTCTTTGTCTAATCTTATCCACCAGGTTCTGAAACGTAAATGGGCTATGATCTCGCATTCGGAAATACATGAGTGCATGCAGGAGGTAAGGGAGTATAATCTTTTATTCCCAGAGGAAACGAGTTTAGAAGATTAGAGGAGGATTTTAGACTTAGAAGCCTGGAAGCGAGTAAAGAGTAATGCAGAAATGGCATATGGTGTGGTGACAATGTTCCAGCTCTTTTGAGGTCTATTTGGGCCTTAATGCATGCAGCTCTCCATATGATTTCTCACAATGCTGTCATAACATCAGCTGCTGAACTTGTGGCTAATATGGGGAAAGCAAGGAATACTTATAATCTTCAAGAGGTGGCAAAACCTCGAAGTGGGCCGCAGGTAACAGTTCAAACTATACCTGAGCAATCTCCTGTCAGATCTGTTACAAAAAATTTAAACATTCTTCGGCGACTATATATGATCCTTCAGAGAATGACGCTGATTTAGGCAGTTCAGCAGCACAGTGGGAGCTCTACATAGGTTATTGTGTCCTGCAGGTCCCTTCAGGAAGTAGAAAGTGACAAACAATAGATATCCTCCTCAGGGCCCCTTGACATTTCTTATTGTAATTCATATGATTCTGTTTCCCTCACTTGTTTTCTTGCTGTTCCTGTCATTCAACCCTGTCCAATGGGAGGTGTAGCTCAGCCCCCTCATGATGTATATTGACCTGATTCACTTAAATTAGGAAAGTTGTAATATGGGGCTCACAGATGGCTCTGTTCCAGTGAAGTGAGTTTCCATATCATCTTTTCTTTACAACCAGTCACTAGCAAGGGAGCTGCCGCATCACTTTGAGTTTTATTTCTTAGGTCTCTTACATTTAGTACTAACAGACAAATAGCCTCGCCATTCATCTAAATGACCATATTTACCGACCTTGAGGCATCATATATAACTCATTTTCCTTAAGAGAGAATAGAAAATTCTTACTAGAGTCACGATATTTTAAGTTGGCTTTGGGAACTTATTGAACACCCCCAAGACTGATATGGGGACCCCGTGACCCAGAGTCTTCCAGACTCAACTTTTGCATAAGTCTGTTATAAAATCCTCAACTAGTTAGTGCTTTGTGTTTTATGTACTGACTGAAACAGGTCAGTGAGTGTTGGGTAGGTGATGTGGTGACTTGGACACGAGTATACACCCTTAACTGGAAAAAGTTCAAGAGTTCATCCCTTCTTTTGGTCACTGGAGGGTCAGGATTTGTCTCTGTGGGCACTGTTATTAAACTTGTCTCATGGTTTTGTTGCTTCTTACTGTCTTTTTGGGGGCGGTAGATTTTCTCTCTTTCCATTATCAAGCATGTCTTCTGTGTTCCTTGTAGGCATTGACAGTTGGTCTCAGCAGGGTGTCTTCTGGAGGATAGAAATATCCAGAGGGGAGGATCACCATGAGATGTTTCAGGGCACAGTGTTCTTTCTGTCACTCTGGGAGTCAACTTGTCAATGCCTGTCTTGTATTCCGTAGAAGATATTTTTGTGAATTATTTAGAAATACACTTAGAAACCTAATGACCTGGTGCAGCTCAAAAATAATATTTTCTATAGTAGAAACTGAGTTTCATTTTTTCCTATTGGAAATGACACTACAGCATTGTTTGTCAGATCAATTATATTGAATATCTGATATCAGTGTACTAAGTAGTGTCCAAGTAGAAGCACAGCTTTATTAATTCCGCATGAATTTTTATGAATTTCCTTGCTTCCCACCAGATATCCTTTCTTTTTCATCTGACCTGTCAATGCTTTCATATTGCCTTGCTTCTATCTCCAACCCAAGTCTCCCTTGCTC
This sequence comes from Perognathus longimembris pacificus, assembly GCF_023159225.1. NCBI lineage: Eukaryota > Metazoa > Chordata > Mammalia > Rodentia > Heteromyidae > Perognathus > Perognathus longimembris. The sequence goes on from NW_025957420.1 coordinate 63,612, forward strand.
TCATCTTTCCTTCCTTTCTGCAATCATTCCTTCCTGCTACCTTTTCTTCCTTCCTTATCTCCCTTCATCTCTCTCCTTCCCCAGGCTTACCTTCAGATCCTCTTCCTCCATACTTCCTCCATTAACTCTGTCCCACCCACTGTCCATAGAAACCACAATCCACCTCTCCCTGCCTCCTTCCCTGCCTACATTCCTTCCCTCATTGCTACCTTCCCTCCTGTCTTCCTTGGCTTCATCACCCCGCTCTTTTCTTTCTATCATTCCTTCCTTCCCTCTCTTTCTTACCTTCCATAACTTTCCTTCCTATTTTTACCTTACTTAGCTCTTGATTTATGGTACATTACCATTTATCTTTTTTTTTCTCCTTTTTTCTTGACCATTATGAACACTGTGGCAACTTGCTACTACTAATCTGTTGTGGAGCACTCTTTTCCCATGTCGCAAAAAAGGACATACTCATGTCTAAGATATACTTTGGTCATTGTGCACATCCTGTTTTATACAGGTTACCCACCACAACCAGGATAAGTACAACTTAATCATCATTGTGCTAGACATGCATATGTGTAGAGGCCAGCTTTATGAACACTGGAGCTAGAAGTAACCAAGGTACCTAGAAGGGACTGGATAGAAATAGGGAAATTGCCAATCGTTCACCCATGACTTGCCTAAGTTTCATAGCCTTTGGAATACCCCAAGGTCACATTAAGATTGAAGCACATGTTTGTTTGTTGATCTCTTTCACTAAGGTACAAGTACTGGAGGAATTGGCTCATTTGTGGCCCCAGCTTGTGAGTCATTTGCATTTGAAATTAACCTATTATATGTGCATTAGACCTATATTTCAACCAGCGGTCAATGGGCAATATTGCTAACCTCTTAGATAAATGGATGGAAATTTCTTGAGAAGATTGGGTTTTTACAGCCCAAGAGGCAGTCTCAGCATATTGATGTCTGAAAATATGAGAAGAAGCCATCCCCGGGCCATTCCCATTTTATGTTTTGAACCCAAAAATTGTCGGAAGACCAAAAACTCCTTTCTCCCCTTGTGTTTCTGGTTGCTGCGTCACCGACAAAAATTAAAGGAACCAGCATGAGCTGCCAGGATAGAGACAACACTAGCCGGCACTGCAGCCATGATTTTATTTCTCCATTAGTGTCCTGATCTATCACTCCTGGAATAATACATAAGCCCCTCAGTGCAGAGCAGCTGTAACCTAACAATTAGCCAACAGATTCCCTTGGAAGAGGGCCAAGAACTCCTGGATGGAGGGCCTGAAATCCCATTTCCGAAGTCAGTACTGTGCAGGTAGAAGAACAGAGATCTAGTCCTGAACTTCCTCAGAGGAAGTTGCTCAGAGGAGACTTGAACCTGATTGTTGCTGCAGGTTGTTGGGGGATAGGCTTGAGGTTGGGGGCAGGATGGAGCCGCCCGAAAATTTTTTTGGGGGGCCAGGTGCTGGCTCCTCTGCCAGTTTACTGAAATCTGGTGGCCACAGTCATTCAAAGTAGATCTGAAACTTGTAACACAATGCTTCCCGTTTTTACAATGGGGACAAATTTCACTCATAGTTCTTCTCCTTTTCTGATTAGGTCAGTGAGCCATTAAGTGGTCCATTTGTCTTCAGGAAAAACAGATGCCGGGAATCCCAGCAGTACATAGATGTCCCCGTCGCCTTCTCCCCATACAGTGCATGTGTAAGAACTCTGTCTCCACATGGGTCAATCTGTCTTTACTAGGCTCATTACATAATTTTTTCTCAGTGTCTGAGCCATCTCAGTCTTCCTTTTATCTAGCCCAGTGGGTTGAGATGTTTTTTAATTTTCTCAGCTCTTCCCATACAGCTGCATAAGCTTGGGGGTTGGGTGATGCTCATCAAGTCCCTGTTCAGTTTCTCTGATCAACTGTTTGAACCTAATCCGTTCATGTCTACAATGGCATTATTTGTAACGGATTGAGATTACGATCATAACCTACTTCATGCCACACTACTTCCTCTTTTGTTCTTGTTTATTATATTTTTTCCGTTATTGTCCGAGTTATGGACTGAAAGATTGGAGGTTCATAAGTGAGTCAGTAAGTATATATCTCGTTCATCATTTTCCTCCTCCATCACCCCCCCTTCCAACTCCTTTGTCTCTTTCCCCCTGAGAAATTGTAGAATTGGTTTACACAAATGTTTGTGTAAATTTTGCTTTTGGAGGCATTTGTACTTTTATCCTTTTGCCCTTGATTTCTGCATAACCTGTCCCTTTACTAGTGTTTATACAAGAATCAAATTATTTACTCTTTTCTTTCACTAATTTGTGGGGCAACAGTATATACATGTTTGTCTGACCAAGATGAATTTAGCCAAGCTAATATTTATTGAATGGTTCCAGTAATATAATGAATTACGTACTTCCCAACCACAACACTGCAAGGGGATCACCAGTACCCAAGGTGTGTACAATTATGTTTGGAGACTGTGTAAATGATTCAAGGAACCCTTCCCTTGAGATTTCATTTTTCATTTTAGCTCAATATTTTTCAACCATGAACTATCTATTATGATCTCCAAATTGTTTCCATAAAATCAACAACTTTTCCCACTGCACATATAGGTCCCCTTGTAAAGGAAGGAGAGATTCAGGACTCCTCTGTACCTAGGGATGATTTTAAGTATGCTGTCTTCATAGCTCTCAAGTGGTTGTTGAGAAAGAAATTTTTAGGAGCCCAAACTAAATGTCTACAACAGAACACAGTCATCTCCTTTGAAGTATCCATTTAGTAGTGCTTTCATTCCAACATCATTGGAACAAACAAAACCAGTGCCTTGTCAGACTGTTACTTAGATTTTACTTTGCAATACTCAAGATGGAGTGAACGAGAGGGTTATTATGTCTTCCCCATCAAACCAGTTCACTATAGGAAAAATTAACACCAGAAATCATAATGGAGTTTTCCTTTAGACAGAAAAGAGGAGATACAGCTTCTCCCCCCATTTGTACATGTCAACCACATATGGTTCCATCCCTGATAATGGACTCTAAGAGTATCACTGGCTGCAATTGTACTATTGCAAAATGACGCAAATGGGGAGGGCTGGAGGGAAAAGCAGAGGACATGAAAAGTGTCACAGTTGGCATTTCCTTATCCCAACATTGGTGTAAACGCTATTGGGTGTCCATTACCCATCATACAAGACAAAGAAATAGAGTTCCATATAAATTTTAATTGATGTGCCTGTCTTGTGGTTCCCTGCACTTGTCGAGAATATTTTACACACCACTATTTGAAGAAAAAATATGTGACTTTTTTGTAACTTGGTACAAATTGAATTTTACAATATATAAAGTCACTTTGTGTTGTATTTCTTCTGTCCCTGACTTTTAGTAGTCACAGACATATTTCCTACCGTTTCATGTAAAAGACCAACTTTACCGACCTTGAGATATCCCATATAAATCATCTCCCTTAGAAGAGGAGAGAAAAATCTTACTAGAGTCACTTTATTTTAGGCTGGCTTTGGGAATTTAGGGAACTCCCTCCAAGACTGTGATGGGGACCCCGTGACCCAGAGATTTCCCAGCGTCAACTTTTGCATAAGTCTTTTGACAAATCCTCTAGTGGTGTTTGGTTTGTGTTTCATGCACTGACCTAAAATGGTCAGTGAGTGCTGGGTTGGTGACATGGTGACTTGGACACAAGTTTACACCCCTGCTAGAAAAAAGAGGCAAGATGTCATCCCTTCTTTTGGGACCTCGTGGGTCAGGTTTTGTCTCGGTAGGCATTCTGTCATTACACTTGTCTCTTGGTTTTGTTGTTTCCTACTGTCTATTTCAGGGACTTAGATTGTCTCTAACTCTTCCTAATATCAACAGGTCATCTGTGTTCTTTGAAGGCACTGCCAGATGGCCTCATCAGGGTGTCATCTGGAGCATAGAGATATCCAGAGTAGAACATCCTTAGGAGATGACACAGGGCACAGTGTTCTTTCTGTCACCCTGGCAGTCAACTTGTCAATGCCAGTCTTGCATTCCGTAGAAGAATATTGTTGAGCCTTACTTAGAAATTCACTTAGAAAGCTCATGACCCTGTGCAGCGGATGAATACATTTTCTATAGTACAAACTGAGTTTCATTTTTACCTATTTGAACTGACACTACAGATTTTTATGTCAAGCAAACGATACTGAATATTTGATATCAATGTACCAAGTAGTGTCCAAGTAAAAACACAGCTTTATAAATATAAAATGTATTTTTATGATTTTCCTTGCTTCCAATGAAGTACCAATTCCTTTTCATCTTCCCTCTCACTGCTTTCATGGTTCCTTACTCCTATGTCCCACCCAGTCTCCCTTGTTCTCATCCTTCCTTCCTTTCTGCTTTCATTCCTTCCTGATTTCTTTTCTTCCCTCCTTATCTCTGTTTGTCACTCTCTCCTTCCCCAGGATTCCTTAAGGATCCTTCTTTCTCCATACTTCCACCTATAACTGCATCCCTCACACTGTTGATACCAACCACAATCCATCTGTCCCTGCCTCCTTGCCTGCCTGCATTCCTTCCCTCCTTGCTACCTTCTCTCCTGTCTTCTTTCCTGAATTCTTGTCTTCCTGTGCTTCATCACTCCATCCCTTTTCTTTATATCATTCATTGCTTCCCTCTCCTTTCTCTAGTTCCACAACTTTCCTTCTTACTTGGTACCTTCCTTAGCTCTGGATTTTTGGTATATCACCACTTATCTTTTTTTAATCTTATTTTCATCATCATTGGGAACACTGTGGCTACTTGCTACTACGATTCTGTTGTAGAGTATGCTGTTGCCATGTGGCACAAAGGACATACTCATGTCTAATATGCTTTGGTCATTATGCACCTCCTGTTTAATATTGGTAACCCAAGACGACCAGGATGAGGACAAATTGATCATCATTGTGCAACACATGCATGCATGTAGATGCCAGTTATATGAATAGTGGAGCTGGAAGTAAACAAGGCTCCTTGAGGGGAATGGATAGAAATGGGAAAATGGCCAATTGTTCACCCATGTTTGCCTAAGTTTCATATATCGTTTGGAACACGTCTTGGTCAGTTTCAAATTGAAGCACATGTTTGTTTGTTGATCTCTTTCACTAAGGTAGGTGTGACTGGAGTAACTAGCTCATTTGTCGCCCCGGGTAGTGAGTCATTTCCATTTGAATATAACCCATTATTTATGCTATAGTTTAATTTGAACTAATGGTCAATTGGCAATGATGCTAACCTCTTAGATAAATGCATGGAAATGCCTTGAGAAGTTTGGGTTTTTACAGCCCAAGTGGTAGTCTCAACATATTGATGTCTGAAAACATGAGATGAAGCACATCCCACTGTTGAAATAAAGCAACATTTTAGTTTTATTTGCTATTGGCCTATAAGAAACAATACAGTTGAATGACCCTTCATTGCTTGAATAAAGCTGGGCAGAGTCTTTATTCATTATAACAATACACATCGAAATTAATTTTCCTCCCAACTCTGACACTGGCTTGGGATATTACTCTCTTTCTGTTCCTTGTAAACTGGTGCTATTATATGATGATATTTTGAAAATGCTGCGGCAGATATTTCGCGTGTGGTGGCATTGGAGCACAGTTGATTGGATGCTGTCACTAGCATGCTTGAATGTGGCAATTCGTAGGCTATAAAATAAGAATATCCAATTGGAATAGCTGAAGTTGGCATCATCACTGAAATTATCGTTTGATAAACGGTGTGATTTTTGATATTGAGAATTATAACTTTTATCAAAATTCACAAAGCAGTCATGTGCCTGGAGGTAGCTGTTGTTTGACAGCACATGAAGTGTGGTCAAATGACTAGACATGGCTCCCTGATCCATAAACTTTTTGTGTGAATGTCTGACGGAAGAATCTCTGACAGGATTGTCATTTTTGAGTAAAGGTGCTGCAGTTGCCAGCATGTGCGTGCCAGATGGCTGGGGTCTATGAGACAGCAGTGAACTTCGTGATGTTGAAAGGATTCCTTCAGTACTAGTGTCAGAGACTAAATCTGTTTTGGGATTATTGGCATTACCCTCATGTCCCAGGTGCAGTTGTTCATCCAGCTGCACAGGCAATGATTCACTTGTTACAGAAACTTTTTAATCCTGACTTTTCGTCTTATTCTTGCTAACAGTTGAGGACATCCTTGTTTGAAATTTGGATTCTGGTAGCACAGAAACTAAAACAAAAGGAGAAAGTTACTTGGAGACATTTGAAGCAGAGAGACTCAGAGCCAAACCTAGCCAAAGGAGATGAATTACCATTTACTCTCAATGGCAAAGGAGTCAATTGACGCCCAGTGGGTTGAGATCCTTTTTAATTTTCTCAGCTCTTCCCATACAGCTGCATAAGCTTGGGGGTTGGGTGATGCTCATCAAGTCCCTGTTCAGTTTCTCTGATCGACTGTTTGAACCTAATCCGTTCATGTCTACAATGGCATTATTGTAACGGATTCAGATTACGACCATAACCTACTTCTTGCCACACTACTTCCTCTTTTGTTCTTGTTTATTTTATTTTTTCCGTTATTGTCAGAGTGATGGACCGAAGGATTAGAGGTTCATAAGTGAGTCAGTAAGTATATATCTCGTTCATAATATTCCTCTTCCATCACCCCCCCTTCCAACTCCTTTGTCTCTTTCCCCGTGAGAAATTGTAGAATTGGTTTACACAAATGTTTGTGTAAATTTTGCTTTTGGAGGCATTTGTACTTTTATCCTTTTGCCCTTGATTTCTGCATAACCTGTCCCTTTACTAGTGTTTATACAAGAATCAAATTATTTACTCTTTTCTTTCACTAATTTGTGGGGCAACTGTATATACATGTTTGTCTGACCAAGATGAATTTAGCCAAGCTAATATTTATTGAATGGTTCCAGTAATATAATGAATTACGTACTTCCCAACCACAACACTGCAAGGGGATCACCAGTACCCAAGGTGTGTACAATTATGTTTGGAGACTGTGTAAACGAATCAAGGAACCCTTCCCTTGAGATTTCCTTTTTCATTTTAGCTCAATATTTTTCAACCATGAACTATCTATTATGATCTCCAAATTGTTTTCCTAAAATCAACATCTTTTCCCACTGCACATATAGGTCCCCTTGCAAAGGAAGGAGAGATTCAGGACTCCTCTGTACCTAAGGATGATTTTAAGTATGCTGTCTTCATAGCTCTCAAGTGGTTGTTGAGAAAGAAATTTTTAGGAGCCCAAACTAAATGTCTACAACAGAACACATTCATCTCCTTTGAAGTATCCATTTAGTAGTGCTTTCATTCCAACATCATTGGATCAAACAAAACCAGTGCCTAGTCATACTGTTACTTAGATTTTACTTTGCAATACTCAAGATGGAGTGAACGAGAGGGTTATTATGTCATCCCCATCAAACCAGTTCACTATAGGAAAAATTAACACCAGAAATCATAATGGAGTTTTCCTTTAGACAGAAAAGAGGAGATACAGCTTCTCCCCCCATTTGTACATGTCAACCACATATGGTTCCATCCTTGATAATGGACTCTAAGAGTATCACTGGCTGCAATTGTACTATTGCAAAATGACGCAAATGGGGAGGGCTGGAGGGAAAAGCAGAGGACATGAAATGTGTCACAGTTGGCATTTCCTTATCCCAACATTGGTGTAAACGCTATTGGGTGTCCATTACCCATCATACAAGACAAAGAAATAGAGTTCCATGTAAATTTTAATTGATGTGCCTGTCTTGTGGTTCCCTGCACTTGTCGAGAATATTTTACACACCACTATTTGAAGAAAAAATATGTGACTTTTTTGTAACTTAGTACACATTGAATTTTACAATATATAAAGTCACTTTGTGTTGTATTTCCTCTGTCCCTGACTTTTAGTAGTCACAGACATATTTCCTACCGTTTCATGTAAATGACCAACTTTACCGACCTTGAGATATCCCATATAAATCATTTCCCTTAGAAGAGGAGAGAAAAATCTTACTAGAGTCACTTTATTTTAGGCTGGCTTTGGGAATTTAGGGAACTCCCTCCAAGACTGTGATGGGGACCCCGTGACCCAGAGATTTCCCAGCGTCAACTTTTGCATAAGTCTTTTGACAAATCCTCTAGTGGTGTTTGGTTTGTGTTTCATGCACTGACCTAAAATGGTCAGTGAGTGCTGGGTTGGTGACATGGTGACTTGGACACAAGTTTACACCCCTGCTAGAAAAAAGAGGCAAGATGTCATCCCTTCTTTTGGGACCTCGTGGGTCAGGTTTTGTCTCGGTAGGCATTCTGTCATTACACTTGTCTCTTGGTTTTGTTGTTTCCTACTGTCTATTTCAGGGACTTAGATTGTCTCTAACTCTTCCTAATATCAACAGGTCATCTGTGTTCCTTGAAGGCACTGCCAGATGGCCTCATCAGGGTGTCATCTGGAGCATAGAGATATCCAGAGTGGAACATCCTTAGGAGATGATACAGGGCACAGTGTTCTTTCTGTCACCCTGGCAGTCAACTTGTCAATGCCAGTCTTGCATTCCGTAGAAGAATATTGTTGAGCCTTACTTAGAAATTCACTTAGAAAGCTCATGACCCTGTGCAGCGGATGAATACATTTTCTATAGTACAAACTGAGTTTCATTTTTACCTATTTGAACTGACACTACAGATTTTTATGTCAAGCAAACGATACTGAATATTTGATATCAATGTACTAAGTAGTGTCCAAGTAAAAACACAGCTTTATAAATATAAAATGTATTTTTATGATTTTCCTTGCTTCCCATGAAGTATCAATTCCTTTTCATCTTCCCTCTCACTGCTTTCATGGTTCCTTACTGCTATGTCCCACCCAGTCTCCCTTGTTCTCATCCTTCCTTCCTTTCTGCTTTCATTCCTTCCTGATTTCTTTTCTTCCCTCCTTATCTCTGTTTGTCACTCTCTCCTTCCCCAGGATTCCTTAAGGATCCTTCTTTCTCCATACTTCCACCTATAACTGCATCCCTCACACTGTTGATACCAACCACAATCCATCTGTCCCTGCCTCCTTGCCTGCCTGCATTCCTTCCCTCCTTGCTACCTTCTCTCCTGTCTTCTTTCCTGAATTCTTGTCTTCCTGTGCTTCATCACTCCATCCCTTTTCTTTATATCATTCATTGCTTCCCTCTCCTTTCTCTAGTTCCACAACTTTCCTTCTTACTTGGTACCTTCCTTAGCTCTGGATTTTTGGTATATCACCACTTATCTTTTTTTAATCTTATTTTCATCATCATTGGGAACACTGTGGCTACTTGCTACTACGATTCTGTTGTAGAGTATGCTGTTGCCATGTGGCACAAAGGACATACTCATGTCTAATATGCTTTGGTCATTATGCACTTCCTGGTAACCCTGGTAACCCAAGACGACCAGGATGAGGACAAATTGATCATCATTGTGCAACACATGCATGCATGTAGATGCCAGTTATATGAATAGTGGAGCTGGAAGTAAACAAGGCTCCTTGAGGGGAATGGATAGAAATGGGAAAATGGCCAATTGTTCACCCATGTTTGCCTAAGTTTCATATATCCTTTGGAACACGTCTTGGTCAGTTTCAAATTGAAGCACATTGCAGGAAGCCGGCAACAACGCCATTACAAGATGGCGCCTACTTCCTTGCAGCCTTACTGGTAAATAACGGCAAAGCCTAACGGACTTACTGGCCTGAACCCTGCGCATGCGCAAGTGAGTTCTAGTCCCAGCCAATCCCGTGGCGGCTGCTAGTAGCAACCAGTCACAGACCAATCAGGGAACGACCCATGCTCACCCAACGGTATATAAGCAGGTGGTTTTGGCCTTTTGGTGCCCCTCGCTTCAGCTCTCCCTCAACCAAGCGGCTCCTCAATAAAATGTGATTGGGAAGGATCCTCGTGGGGTGGTCGCCTTTCCTCGCTGGACGAGGTTGCCGCCCGCCGCAACTGGTGCCGAAACCCGGGACCAGGCGAGGGGTCGAAGAGGATCCAGAACCCAACACATGAGGAGGTAACTTCCCTCAGGTATGTGGACTGCCGTTCCTGTCTGGTGCTTCTTATTATCCTTCCGCTGTGAGTGCTGGTGGCTGGTGTGTGCTTGCTCTGTTTGCGCTGTGACGAACCTGGAAAAGAGTGCCGCTGCATTGATCTAGAGTAAGTTAAAAGTGAAAGTAAGCCCACGGTAGATAAGGTGGTTTTCGCCCGTGGATAAGACACTCGTAGATAAGGGTGCAACATGGGAAATTCTCACGGGAAAACAACCGGTTCTGAGGACCTTTACACTCCTCTTCAGACATTGCTGAAACAGCGCGGTCTTAAGGTTGGCAAGGCAACTATCAAGAAGGTTCTTACTGATATAGACCAACAGGCGCCGTGGTTCGCGGTTTCTGGCGGCTTGACCCTCGTTTGCTGGGACAAGTTAGGCAGGGATTTAGACAGCGCTCAGGAAAAGGGTGAGATCTCTAGAGCAACGATGCCCTTATGGCGCATGGTACGCTCATGCCTGGAAGATGGACACTCCATAGATCTTATAAAGGAAGGTCAAAAGGCCCTTAGTAAGCACCAGGATAGTCTTTCGGAATCCTCATCAGTAAAGGGGGAAGTGGTTAGGCCTAAGGAAAATAAAAATAAAAAGATGAAAGAAAGAAAAGGGAGACCCCATAAGGGTCTGGAGGAGGGACTGCAGCCCTCCGGAAAATCCTCGACCGCGCAGGCGGCGGGGACAAACTCAAAAGGGACAAGGACAAGAACCAGTTGCCCCATTGTATCCTTCTTTGGAGGAATTTAAGATTGATAACTCCTTCTCAGCTCTTAGTATAGAGGGCAGTGAATCAGAGAGCGAGGCCGAGAGTGGCCATACCTCGGGCAGCGAGCTGAGCCCAGAAGATGAAGAGGGCTTGGAGGAAGCCGCTGCTAGGTATGAAAAGGACAGATACGGACCTGGTTACCCCCTTGGGGCCAAGGCCCCCAGGCAAAAAACACCCTCTGCCCCCCTCCCCCCGCCTTATGCGGTGTCCGGGCGGAGCGCGGAGCAACTTCATAAAGAGAAGTATGTGGTCTAGGTTGGCCACGGCTTTTCCAGTCTTTGAGAACCCAATAACAGATGAAAGGACCTATGAGCCAGTCTCTTATAAACAACTAAGGGATCTAATGGAGTCAGTGCGCACATATGGAGTTACAGCCAGTTATACCACTGCTTTATTGCGGCGACTCACGGTTAATGCCATGACGCCCACGGATTGGTGATTGCGCGCACATGTCTCAGTCACGGGCAGTTCCTTGACTTTAGGTCCATTGTTCAGGACAAGGCACAGATACAATTCAGAAAGAATCTCCAAGAAGGGAGAGCCGAATGGTCGGTGGACATGCTTCTAGGACAGGGAGCTTATGCAGTGGAACAGACCACCTACCCCTTTGAAGTCTACCGCCAGGTAAATGAGATATTTTACAAGGCTTGGCGGGCCTTGCCAAACAAAGGAGAGGTGGCTGGCAACCTTATAAAAGTGATTCAGGCGCCCAATGAACCATTTTCTGATTTTGTGGCACGCATGCTTGAGACGGCGGAGCGTGTACTTGGGAATTTGGATGCTGCCATGCCACTTGTACAACAAATAATCTATGAGCAAAGTACCAAGGAATGTAAAAGAGTGATAACTCCTATAAAGGAAAAGGGCCTTGAGGCATGGGTAAAAGCTTGCCGAGAGGTGGGAGGCCCATTGACAAATGCAGGCTTGGCGGCGGCCGTGCTTTCTGCCACTCGCATGGCTAGGGACAACAAACAGAAGGGCTGCTTTAAGTGTGGCCAATTAGGACACTTTAAGCGGCAATGCCCGAAAATTAACATGGACCGGATCTGGTGATAACGAGATCCAGGGGAGCTGTTTGTGTTTTTCCTCAGGGCCAAGAAGTGCCTCACTGGGTGCCAACGAGATTGACCAGGCCTGTGGAAACGACAGAAGAAACCCATTGCGAAAATAAAGACCCGCAAGATGAAGACGCCATCCACTTGCCCTGTGGTACAACTGATCCCCCTGCTACTTGCAACAGTGCTGACTGCAGCCCCGATGGCAGCAAAAGAAATGACACTATGGGCTGTGACTAAGGCATGGCCAGTACCTATGCCCTTGCATGCAGATTCTCCCTTCCTCCCCACCTTGTTTTCTGCAGACTGCAACATGGAAGTCCCATGTATTGCTCGTATTTTTACTACTATGCCTAGGGGGCAGTGTGGTCTGCCTCTGGTTGGTCTGTCACCTGCGAACCCAAACACGAAGGGACAAGGTTGTAATTTCACAGGCTTTAGCCGCCTTGGAGTATGGAGCTTCCCCCCAGATTTGGCTTTCAGCCCTAAAAAGGGACTAAGCCCTCAATTGCACGGCCTTTGCACCCCAGGAAGCTGGTAGCTTCACTTGCACTAGGGATAGGCGTGCATTTGAGCAGAGCAGGATGCCGGGCAATAGCACCGCACTTGGGAGTCCTGAGGTAACAGGCCCCAAGAAGAGCAAGTCTGATTGCACGTGGGTAGATACCCTAGACCCCACCTCTGGAAAAAAGGTATCGGACGGGTCTGGCGTCCGATGAATGGATAACACTCATGGGAAAGCCAGTACAATGTTCCAAAATAGCACACAGAGATCAGACCTCTACTCTTACCTGCACAAAAACAAAAAGGGGGAACTGCAGGAAGCCGGCAACAACGCCATTACAAGATGGCGCCTACTTCCTTGCAGCCTTACTGGTAAATAACGGCAAAGCCTAACGGACTTACTGGCCTGAACCCTGCGCATGTGCAAGTGAGTTCTAGTCCCAGCCAATCCCGTGGCGGCTGCTAGTAGCAACCAGTCACAGACCAATCAGGGAACGACCCATGCTCACCCAACGGTATATAAGCAGGTGGTTTTGGCCTTTTGGTGCCCCTCGCTTCAGCTCTCCCTCAACCAAGCGGCTCCTCAATAAAATGTGATTGGGAAGGATCCTCGTGGGGTGGTCGCCTTTCCTCGCTGGACGAGGTTGCCGCCCGCCGCAGCACATGTTTGTTTGTTGATCTCTTTCACTAAGGTAGGTGTGACTGGAGTAACTAGCTCATTTGTCGCCCCGGGTAGTGAGTCATTTCCATTTGAATATAACCCATTATTTATGCTATAGTTTAATTTGAACTAATGGTCAATTGGCAATGATGCTAACCTCTTAGATAAATGCATGGAAATGCCTTGAGAAGTTTGGGTTTTTACAGCCCAACTGGTAGTCTCAACATATTGATGTCTGAAAACATGAGATGAAGCGCATCCCACTGTTGAAATAAAGCAACATTTTAGTTTTATTTGTTATTGGCCTATAAGAAACAATACAGTTGAATGACCCTTCATTGCTTGAATAAAGCTGGGCAGAGTCTTTATTCATTATAACAATACACATCGAAATTAATTTTCCTCCCAACTCTGGCACTGGCTTGGGATATTACTCTCTTTCTGTTCCTTGTAAACTGGTGCTATTATATGATGATATTTTGAAAATGCTGCGGCAGATATTTCGCGTGTGGTGGCATTGGAGCACAGTTGATTGGATGCTGTCACTAGCATGCTTGAATGTGGCGATTCGTAGGCAATAAAATCAGAATATCCAATTGGAATAGCTGAAGTTGGCATCATCTCTCTGAAATTATCGTTTGATAATCGGTGTGATTTTTGATGTTGAGAATTATAACTTTTATCAAAATTCACAAAGCAGTCATGTGCCTGGAGGTAGCTGTTGTTTGACAGCACATGAAGTGTGGTCAAATGACTAGACATGGCTCCCTGATCCATAAACTTTTTGTGTGAATGTCTGACGGAAGAATCTCTGACAGGATTGTCATTTTTGAGTAAAGGTGCTGCAGTTGCCAGCATGTGCGTGCCAGATGGCTGGGGTCTATGAGACAGCAGTGAACTTCGTGATGTTGAAAGGATTCCTTCAGTACTAGTGTCAGAGACTAAATCTGTTTTGGGATTACTGGCATTACCCTCATGTCCCAGGTGCAGTTGTTCATCCAGCTGCACAGGCAATGATTCACTTGTTACAGAAAACTTTTTAATCCTGACTTTTCGTCTTATTCTTGCTAACAGTTCAGGACATCCTTGTTTGAAATTTGGATTCTGGTAGCACAGAAACTAAAACAAAAGGAGAAAGTTACTTGGAGACATTTGAAGCAGAGAGACTCAGAGCCAAACCTAGCCAAAGGAGATGAATTACCATTTACTCTCAATGGCAAAGGAGTCAATTGACGCATAAATACTTTAACTATATGCAGGGCTTAGTAGAAGAGAAACAGATAAATACAACAATGTTCTGAACCAATTGGATCTGCCACGTTGAACACAGAGAATCTGTTATGTGGTTTTGTACACAGTCCAAAGGTGTAATTCTAATTGGCTAGCGATATTTCTGTAAATTCTAATGGTGAATGCAAAATTTGTTCTTTACGAACTGAACCTTTCTTTCCGTTACATTTTGTTTGGCCAGTCCTGGGCCTGGGACTCAGGGTCTAAGCACCGTCCCTGTCTTCTTCCCGCTCAAGGCTAGCACTCTGCCACCTGAGCCACAGCGACCCTTCTAGCCGTTTTCCACATATAGGTGGTGCTGGGGAATTGAACTGAGAGCTTCTTGTATAGGAGGCAAGCACTCTTGACATAGGCCATATTCCCAGCCCTTTCCGTTACATTTGAAAGTAATTTGAGCTTTGGTATTTCTCTAGTTCACTGATAGAAGAAACAGGTGTACCAAGAGAGGTATGCATAGCTATGTAAGGGAAAAGAAAATTGAAATTACCTTCCTTAAAGACGAGCCTTCCTCTTCCTCAGTCAAGAAGTCAAGCAGAGAAGCAGAACGATCAAATTGGTGATGAAGTTTACTGAACCCGTACAGATTCAGCTGTCGAATTACACTTTTCATGCTGTTCGTTTCAAATATCTTGAAAGGATATTTTCGTCCCAAAATTTCTTCTTTAAATAGATCTTCATTAATCACAACAGAAGTTCCCTCCTCACCCCACCAAATTGACTTGAATTTGTCACTTTCTACTATTGTCCAAAGCTTTCTGGGAAAAGTCAGGGAAAGAAAATCAGGGTCTGGATCCGATTCCAAGTCACAATCCTGGGATGGTAGTCCTTGGACCCAAGATGCCTGACACAAAGCTTGAAAAGCCAATTCCTCAACCACAGACCTTAATGCCGCCTCCTCTGCGAGTGAGGGTTCCCACCAGGAGGGTATGTTGGAGGTCTCTGAACCTGTACAGCTCTGTTGGAACGTATTAGGCACATTTGAAAAATGTTCCTTCATGTCAGTTTCCTGCATGTTCAAGTCCTCATCCCATCTGCAGAGTAGGGTACACTGCAGCTTAAGGAGTCCTAGAGGGTAGCTATGTCTGCTCAAGTAGGTCTAGCACACAGCTAGACCATAATGAGCATTCTGTGACATCACAAAAACATCTTTGGTCTCCTACCATGTGCTAGGTAACCAGTCAAAACTTTCTTAGAAACTCTGATGCTAATCCTTTTATCCTAAATTGGAGACTGAATTTTCCTCTGTGGATAATTTGTGTACCTATGAGTCTTTACCGACCTTGAGATATCACATATAACTCATTTTCCTTCAATGAGAAAAGAAAATTCTTACTAGAGTTACTTTATTTTAGTATGGCTTTGGGAATTTATTGAACACTCCCAAGACGGCGATGGGGATCCGATCACCCATAGTCTTCCAGAGTCAACTTTTGCATAAGTCCTTTCTAAAATCCTCTAGCAGTTAGTGCTTTGTGTTTCAGGTACTGACTGAAACAGGTCAGTGAATGTTGTGTAGGTGATGTGGTGACTTGAACACAAGTATACACCCCTAACTGAAAAACGTGCAAGAGTTCATCCCTCCTTTTGGTTGCTTGTGGGTCACGTTTTGTCTCTGTGGACATTCTGTCATTAAACTTCTCTCGTGGTTTTGTTGTTTCTTACTGTCTATTTGGGGGCTGTAGATTTTCTCTATCTTTCTAATATCAAGCAAGTCTTCTGTGTTCCTTGAAGGCACTGCCAGTTGGTCTCAGTAGGGTGTCATCTGGAGGATAGAAATATCCAGAGGGGAGGATCCCCTTGAGATGTTTCTGGGTACAGTGGTCTTTCTGTCACTATGAGGGTCAACTTGTCAATGCCTGTCTTGCATTCCGTAGAAGATACTTTGTCAATTACTTAGAAATTGACTTAGAAATCTTATGACCTGGTGCAGTGGATGAATAATATTTTCTATAGTACAAACTGAGTTTCATTTTTTTTCCCTATTTGAAATGACACTACGGCATTGTTTGTCAGATCAATGATATTGAATATCTGATATCAGTGTACTAATTAGTGTCCAAATAGAAGCACATTTTTATAAATGTACTATGTATTTTTATGAATTTCCTTGCTTCCCACCAATATCCTCTCTTTTTCATCTGACCTCTCAATGCTTTCATATATCCTTATTTCTACCTCCAACGTAGGCTCACTTGCTCTCATCTTTCCTTCCTTTCTGCTATAATTCCTTCCTGCTACCTTTTCTTCTTTCCTTATCTCCCTTCATCACTCTCCTTCCGCAGGATTACGTTCAAATCCTCTTCCTCCATATTTCCACCATTAACTCGGAATCACCCACTGTCGATACAAACCACAATCCATTTCTCCCTGTCTCCTTACCTGTCTGCATACCTTCCCTCCTTGTACCTTCCCTACTGTTTTCCTTGGCTTCATCACCCCGTCCCTTTTTTGTATATCATTCATTCCTTGCCTCTCTTTCTTACTTTCCATAACTTTCCTTCTTATTTTTACCTTACTTACCTCATGATTTATGGTACTTTACCTTTTATCTTATTTTTATCCTTTTTTTCTCATCATAATGAACACTGTGGCTACTTGCTACTACTATTCTGTTGTGTGACACGCTTTTGCCATTTGGCAAAATGGACATACTTATGTCTAAGATATATTTTGTTCATTTTGCACTTCCTGATTAAAATAGGTTACCCACCACAACCAGGATGAGGACAACTTGATCACCATTATGGTAGACATGCCGGCTATATGAAGCTAGAAGTAACTAAGGAACCTAGAAGGGAATGGATAGAAATAGGAAAATTGCCAATCGTTCACCCATTTCTTGCCAAAGTTTCATATCGTTTGGAATACTCCAAGGGCACTTTGAGATTTAAGCACGTTTGTATTTTGATCTCTTTTTATTAGGTACCAGTACTGGAGGAATTGGCTCAATTGTTGCCCCAGCTAGTGTGTCATTTGCATTTGAATATAACCTATTATATGTTCCATAGACCTATAATTCAACCAGCGGTCAATGGGCAATGTTGCTAACCACTTAGATAAATGGATGGAAATGACATGAGAAGATTGGGTTTTTACAGCCCAAGAGGTAGTCTCAACATATTGATGTCTGGAAATATGACAAGAAGCCATTCCCGGGCCTTTCCCTTTTTATGATTTGAACCCAAAAAATGTCAGAAGACCAAAAACTACTTTCTCCCCTAGAGTTTGTGTTAGCTGAGGCACCGACAAAAATGAAAGGAACCAGAGTGAGCTGCCGGGATAGAGATAAAACTAGCAGGCACTGAAGCCGTGATTTTTATTTCTCCATTAGAATCCTGATCTATCACTCCTGGAAGAATACATATGCCCCTCAGTGCAGAGCTGCTGCGACCATACAATAAGCCAACCGATTCCCTTGGAAGGGGGCTAAGAACTCACGTAGGAAGGGCCTGAAATCCCATTTCTGAAGTCAGTGCTGTGCAGGTAAAGGAACCGAGATCCAGTCCTGCAATTCCTATTGTTGCTCAGAGGAGACTTGAAACTGATTGTTGCTGCAGGTGGTTTGGGGATAGGCTTGAGTTCAGGGGAAGCAAGGAGCCGCCCCAAATTTTTTCTGTGGGGCCAGGAGATGGCTCCTCTGCCAGTTTATTGAAATCTGGCGACCAGAGTCATTCAAAGTAGCTCAGCAATTTGTAACACAATGCTTCCCATTTTTACAACAGGGACAAATTTCAGTAATAGCTCTCCTTTTCTGATTAGGTCAGTGAGCCATTAAGTCGTCCATTTGTCTGCAGGACAAACAGATGCTGGGAATCCCAGCAGTACATAGATGTCCCTGTCGCCTTCTCCCCATACAGGACTCTGTGACCGAACTCTGTCACAGTCTGCCCTTGGAGCATTGCAGCCAGCGTGAGGCCCTGCACAAGGGATGGCCCCATGTCTGCACAAAGCCGAATATAGTCATTTATTCCTCCTTTTTTCTTAGAAGGCCTTATAGCTGCTTGGTAATTTGGGCATAAAGTTTTAGTAGCCAAGGTTTCAAGAATGACTTGAGTATGCTGGGAATATGGCCTAGTGGCAAGAGTGCTTGCCTCATATACATGAAGCCCTGGGTTCTATACCACAGCACCACATATATAGAAAATGGCCAGAAGTGGCGCTGTGGCTCAAGTAGCAGAGTGCTAGCCTAGAGCAAAAAGAAGCCAGGGACAGTGCTCAGGCCCTGAGTTGAAGACCCAGGATTGGCCAATGAATAAATAAATAAATAAATAAGAATAACTTGAGTGAACGTCACTGTAGGGCCATATTGAACACAAGAATACTTTAGATCTCTTATTTGTTTAAATGTCAAAGCCTGATGAACACTTTTGTTACCTTCATCCTCCCATTTGATCTCTTGTTTAGATCTCTTATTTGTTTAAATGTCAAAGCCTGATGAACTCTTTTGTTACCTTCATCCTGACTATCAGGAAATAAAGGAAAACCAGAAATGTCCTCCCTTCTTGAGCCTGAGCCAAGGAAGTGTGCCACACTTACGCGTAGGGGGACCAGGTACCTTTAACAGCACAGGCTGAGATGGTAGTAGCTGTGAGACCCTATCAGGCATAAGTTGGGGTGGGAAAGCATCAAAGTCCGCCAGGATTCTGGGCAGGGCCCACAATTCTCTACCTTTACAGGAGTTTACTGATTTGGATGATGTTGTGAAAATAGGGCTATAATTGATACCAAAATTTTCTCCACATGGGTCAATCTGCCTTTAGTAGGTTCATTACATAACTTTTCCTCAGTGTCTCAGCCATCTGAGTCTTCCTTAATATCTATCCCAGTGGGTTGAGATCTTTTTTAATTTTCTCAACTCTTCCCAAACAGCTGCATAAGCTTGTGGGTTGGGTGATGCTCATCAAGTCCCTGTACAGTTTCTCTGATCGACTGAATCTAATTCGGTCAAAGCATTAATTCTAACGGAGTCAGATTAGGACCATAACCTACTTCATGCCAAACTACTTCCTCTTTTTTTGTTCATTTTATTTTTTCCTTTATTGTCAGAGTTTGTACCGAAGGATTAGAAGTTCATATATAAGTCAGTAATATATTTCTAGTTCATCATGTTACCTCCTCCGTCACCCCCCACTTCCAACGCCCTTGTCTCGTGCCCCATATAAGTTGTAGTATTGGTTTACACAAATGTTTTTGTAAATTTTGCTTTTGCAGATATTTGCATTTTTATGCATTGGCCCATGATTTTAGCATAAACTGTCCCTTTACTAGTATTTATACAGGAATCAAATTATTGACTCTTTTCTTCCACTAGTTTGTGGGGCAACTGTGTATACAATCTTGTCTGACCAAGAGGAATTTGGCCAAGCTAATATTCATTGAATGGATCCAGTAATATAATGTATTATGTACGTCCCAACATTAACAGTGCAAGGCGATCACCAGTACCAAGGTGTGTACAATTATGTTTGGAGACTAAACCAATCAAGGAACCCTTCCCTTGAGACTTCCTTTTTCATTTTAGCTCCATGTTTTTCAACCATGAACTCTTATGATCTCCAAATTGATTTCCTGAATCAACAACTTTTCCCACTGCACATATAGGTCCCCTTGTAAAGGAAGAAGAGATTCAGCCTCTTCTGTACCTTGGGATGATTTTAAATATGGTGTCTTCATAGCTCGCAAGCGGTTGTTGAGAAAGATGTTTGTAGGAGCCCAAACTAAATGTCTACAACAGAAGACTATCTTCTCCTTTGAAGTATCCATTCAGTATGCGTAAATTCCAACATAATTGGATCAAACAAAACCCGTGCCTAGTCATACTGTTACATAGATTTTACATTGCAATACTCAAGATGGAGTGAATGAGAGGGTTCTTAAGTCATCCCCATCAAACCAGTTCACTTCAGGAAGAATTAACAACAGAAATCATAATGGAGTTTTGCTTTTAAACATAAAATAGGAGATACAGCTTCTCAGCCCATTTGTACATATAAACCACATATGGTTCCATCTTTGATAATGTACTCTAAGAGTATCACTTGCTGCAATTATATGATTGCAAAATGAAACAAATTGGGAGGTCTGGAGGGAAAAGCAGATGACATTAAATGAGTCACAGTTGGCATTTCTTTATCCCAACATTGGTGTAAACACTATTGGGTGTCCATTACCCACCATACAAGACAAAGAAATAGAGTTCCATATAATATTTTTTTCAAAATTTTTTTGTCAAACTGATGTACAGAAAGGTTACAGTTTCATATGTTAGGCACTGGATACATTTCTTGTACAGTTTGTTACCTTGTCCCTCATTCCCCCCTCTCTCTTCCCCCTTTCCCTTCCCCCCCGTAGGTGTTCAGTTCACTTACACCAAACAGTTTTGCAAGTATTGCTTTTGTAGTTGTTTGTCTTTTTTTTTACCCTGTGTCTCTCAAATTTGGTATTCCCATTCAATTTCCTACTTCCAATACCAGTATACACGGTTTCCAATATACTCAGATAAGATTACAGAGATAGTGTATGTACAACCACAGGAAGGTGATACAAGAACATCATCAATAATAGAAGCTACAGATACACATAGGACGTTGAAAGTAGTTACAACTGTTTCCATAACATACAGTTCATTTCACTTATCATCATCTTATGTGTTCATAAGGGTATAGCTATTGGGCCTTGTGATGCTCTGCTATGACTTGCCTAAACCTGTACTAATTATTCCCAATAAGGGAGACCATAGAGTCTAGGTTTCTTTGGGTCTGACTCACTTCACTTAGTAGAATTTTTTCCAAGTCCTTCCATTTCCTTACAAATGAGACAATGTCATTCCTTCTGATAGAGGCATAAAATTCCATTGTGTATATGTACCACATTTTCCTGATCCATTCGTCGACTGAGGGACACCTGGGCTGGTTCCAGATTGTCGCTATGACAAATTGTGCTGCAATGAACATTACTGTGATTTTGTTTGTGGTCTTTGGGATAGATACCCAAAAGTGGGGCTGCTGGGTCATAGGGGAGTTCTATTTTTAGCCTTCTGAGGAATCTCCATACTGCTTGCCAGAGTGGCTGAGCCATTTTACATTCCCACCAACAATGAAGTAGGGTTCCCTTTTGGCCACATCCCCTCCAACAATTGTTATGACTAGTTATCATGATATATGACATTCTTACTGGGGTGAGATGGAATCTCAATGTTGTTTTGATTTGCATTTCTTTTATGGCCAGTGATGTAGAGCATTTTTTCATATGTCTCTTGGCCATTCTCATTTCCTCATCAGAGAAGTCTCTTTGTAAGTCTTTAGCCCACTTGATGAGGGGGCTATTGGTTCTTTGTGGTTTTGTTTTGGAAAAGGCAAATTTTTTAGTTCTGCATATATTTTAGAGATGAGGCCTTTGTCTGTTGAATGTCCAGTAAAGATCTTGTCCCAGTCTGTGGGCTTTCTGTTTATCTTGCGAGCTATGACCTTTGACGTGCAGAAGCTCTGCAGTTTGCTGCAGTCCCATTTGTCCAACCTTTCTTTGATTTGTAGCCATTTTGGGTCTTTGATGTGCCTGTCTTGTGGTTCCCTGCACTTGTCGAGAATATTTCACAAACCCACTATTGGAATAAAAAATATGTGTGACTTTTTTGTAACTTGGTACACATTGAATTTTACAATATATAAAGTCACTTTGTGTTTTATTTCTTCTGTCCCTGACTTTTGGTAGTCACAGACATATTTTCTACAATTTCATGTAAATGACCAACTTTACCGAACTTGAGACATGCCATGTAAATCATTTCCCTTAAAAGAGAAGAGAAAATTCTTACTAGAGTCACTTTATTTTAGGCTGGCTTTGGGAATTTAGTGAACAACCCCCAAGACTGTGATGGGGACCCCGTGACCCAGAGTTTTCCCCGGTCAACTTTTGCATAAGTCTTTTGACAAATCCTCTAGTGGTGTGTGGTTTGTGTTTCACGCACTGACCTACACAGATCAGTGAGTGCTGGGTAGGTGACATGGTGACTTGGATGCAAGTTTACACTCCTGCTTGAAAAAAGTGGCAAGATGTCATCCCTTCTTTTGGGACCTGGTGGGTCAGGTTTTGTGTCTGTAGGCATTCTGTCATTACACTTGTCTCTTGGTTTTGTAGTTTCTTACTGTCTATTTGACAGACTTTGGTTGTCTCTAACTCTTCCTAATATCAACAAGTCATCTGTGTTCCTTGAAGGCACTGCCAGATGGCCTCATCAGGGTGTCATCTGGAGGATAGAAATATCCAGAGTGGAGCATCCCCATGAGATGTTTCAGGGAACAGTGTTCTTTCTGTCACTCTGGCAGTCTACTTGTCAATGCGAGTCTTGCATTCCATAGAAGAATAATGTTGAGCCTTCCTTAGAAGTTCACTTAGAAATCTCATGACCCTGTGCAGCGGATGAATAATATTTTCTATAGTACAAACTGTTTCATTTTTCCCTATTTGAAGTGACACTAAAGCTTTTTATGTCAAGTAAATAATACTGAATATCTGATATGAATGTACTAACTAGTGTCCAAGAAAAGCACAGCTTTATAAATGTACAATGTATTTTTATGAATTTCCTTGCTTCCCATGAAATATCGTTTGTTTTTCATCTTCCCTCTCACTGCTTTCATGGTTCCTTACTTCTATCTCCCACACAGTCTCCCTTGCTCTCATCCTTCCTTCCTTTCTGCTGTCATTCTTTCCTGATTACTTTTCTTCCTTCTTATCTCCATTTGTCTCTCTCTCCTTCCACAGGATTCCGTTCGGATCCTTCTTTCTCCATTCTTCTACCTTTAATTCAATCCCAAACACTGTGGATACAAACCACAATCCAGCTCTCCCTGCCTCCTTTCCTGCCTGCATTCCTTCCCTCCTTGCTACCTTCCCTCCAGTCTTCCTTCCTCTCTTCTTGTCTTCCTGTGCTTAATCACTCCATCCCTTTTCTTTATATCATTCATTGCTTTCCTCTCTTTTCTCTCCTTCCCCAACTTTCCTTCTTACTTGGTACCTTCCTTAGCTCCAGATTTATGGTATATTAACTCTTATCTTTTTAAATCTTTTTTTCATCATTATGAACACTGTGGCTACTTGCTACTACTATTCTGTTGTAGAGTACACTGTTGCCATGTTTGCCATTTTTCTTGTGTTCCTTCTGCACATTTTGGATTGGGAATGCCATTCTACCAGCACCTGTGAGCACTGTTAAGACACAAAGCAGCCCTTACCAAGCACTCTTGTGTAAATCTTACAAGTTCACAATTATATACAGATACCTTGTATACCTGTTTTTTTTTGTTTTTTGTTTTTTGTTTTTTTGGCCAGTCCTGGGGACTGGACTCAGGGCCTGAGCACTGTCCCTGGCTTCTTCTTGCTCAAGGCTAGCACTCTGCCACTTGAGCCACAGCTCCCCTTCTGGCCATTTTCTGTATATGTGGTGCTGGGGAATCGAACCCAGGGCCTCATGTATATGAAGCAGGCACTCTTGTCACTAGGCCATATCCCCAGCCCCCTTGTATACCTGTTTATAAAATTAGATTTGGTGTTCCTAAAGATTACAATTTCAATATAACAACTGATCCTGGGCACTGTATTCAGTAGTTACTTATTTACTGTTACAACCCTATAAGCAATTCTTGTTCTTACACTAAGTTCTTTTAGGACTGCTATTCTCTATGAATCCCTTTGTTTCACTGTGATTAAGCAGGGATAACCTCTATCCAATAACCAGGAGTCAATTGAACCTGGAAGTCCAGGCAATAAGTCAGGAGTGTAAGTTAGAGGTAGTAAAGAGAATAGAGTAAAACATATTGGGGGGGGAGGGTGATTTTTGTTTAGTTTCAGTGACGTGGATATGTGAAGATTAGAATCACTAGAAAGAACAAGGGTAAAATGATAGACAATTGAGTGTTAGCAGAAAGAGTGGAGGTGGTATTCATAGGAAAGTAATTTTTAAAGAAATAGAATGCAAAGAGAGAAATAAAGTAAAAATACTGGAAGACAGATGCATAAAACAGAGAAAAATTATTTTAAAAAGAAAAAAGAAAAAGAACCAGAAAAACAAACAACCAAAATAATAGCACAAAAAACTTGATAAAACAAACAGGTAAAAATGAAAGGAAAAAATCAACGATGTTTCAGAAGTGAAAAAATTTTAAAAAAACTTTTTTTTGTAAAGTTTAAAAAATGTTTGAGAAGAAAAAATAATGGAGTCTGGCTTGTTTGGGTAGTCCTTCCCCAGTCTCTGGTTTCCTTGAGTCTGGTCTGCAGTGTATTTTCCTGATTGGCTGGTTTGACTTGATTTCAGTTAAGAGAGGGTGGATCTGTTCTGACCCTTCTCCTTTGTTGGTGCAATCCTGGCTCTCTGTAGTTTACACAGCTTGCAGGTAGGCCTTGGGCGTCCTCTGTAGATGGGAACGTGAGCAGTTTGCTGAACTGTGGCTCCTCTGTCTGCTGTGGGCCTGGGGCCTTTAATGCCTGGCGTTGTATAGGCTGTGGACTCAGCAGGACAGGGCGCCTCTGACCTGGTTTACCTGGCTGAGCGTTGCTTGCCTTGGGAAGGTTCCTCCCTCCTGGGCAGGGCGGCCACCTGGTGGAGCTGGCTATGGAATTCAGCTCTCATTCAGGCTGGGAATTGGGCTTCCTCTGTGACGGGATCATTTATTTGCCTCAGGACATATTTGTTCCCCCATCTGGTGCTTCCTTGCCACTGGTAGCTTCTTGCTGCTTTTGCTTTAAATTTAAAAATTCTGGCAGGCAGGGCAGGGCACCTCTGGCTAAGCCATGGCCCAAGACACAGCTACCTCCTGGCAGGTGGCGTTCTCTTGGGCAGAGCTGGCTCTCACTGGTCAATCTCTCTTGCCCTTTTCAAAGATGGCTACTTTGACCTCACTTTCCCCAGGCCTGCTTTAGATCCAATCTGGTGTGACCCTTTACCAGGGTCAAAAATGGCGCTTTTCTATGGCATTAGGAAAAGGGATGCCTTCCAGAAGCTCCTCTGTGGGCACAAGTGAGAATATTTTTCCTGGGGTACTCATGCTTTCTCTGGGATTTCAGGTCATCTGTGCTCAGCCGCCATCTGGAGGATTTCTACCTGGTCTATGCTGTTTGCTTCAGCACTGTGGAGTGCCGGTCACTGTGCCAGGCACGGTGCTGGCGCCGGCACTGGCGCAGCGGCGGGATGCCACACGGACCTCAAATCTGTATTATTAGACGAGCAAAGTCAATTTTTCCTTCCTGGCCAGAATCCCTATAGTGTTAGAACTTACTCTGGCTTTCTTTCTAGGAGTAAAAGTTTCTATGGGCTGAGAAAAATGTGATGTCGGAGGGAGCTCAGCTAGGGCTCTGCTGCTCCGCATCCATCTTCCCTGAAGTCCCCGTGTCTGTTCTATGCTGACACAAAAGTCACCACATTATTGTAAGTAAATAGTTTTTCATAGCAATTGAATTTACAAATTTTATGTATTTTTTGTATTTGTGGTAAAGTTTTTTTTAATTTTTATTGTCAAACTGATGTACAGAGAGGTTACAGTTTCATTTGTAAGGCATTGGATACTTTTCTTGTACTGTTTGTTTACCTCATCCCTCATTCTCCCCTC
The DNA here is from genome assembly GCF_023159225.1 of Perognathus longimembris pacificus. Classification (NCBI taxonomy): domain Eukaryota; kingdom Metazoa; phylum Chordata; class Mammalia; order Rodentia; family Heteromyidae; genus Perognathus; species Perognathus longimembris. Next base: position 89,552 of record NW_025957420.1, read on the forward strand.
GCCCTCCCCCTTTTTCTCTCCCCTCATACGTTGTCCGGTTGATTTATACCAAACAGTTTTACAAGTATTACATTTGTAGTTTTTCTTCTTTTTGTCCCGTGTCTCTCAAGGTTTGTATTCCCTATCACTTTCCTAGTTCTAATAACAGTATACAAAGTTTCCAATGTACTCAGATAAGATACAGTATAGTTCATGTACAAACAAAGGAAGGGGATACAAGAAGATTATCAACAATAGAAGCTACAGTTTCACATGGCATGTTGAAAGTTATTCAAACAGTGATATAATATTCGTTTCCAGAACATAGCGTTCATTTCAATTAGCAACATCTTATGTGTTCATAATGTATAGCTATTGGGCTTTTGTGATCCTTTGCTGTTACTAGCCTAAACCTGTGCTAATTTTTCCCTATGAGGGAGACAATAGAGTCCATGCTTCTTTGGGTCTGGCTAACTTTAATTAGTGTAATTTTTTCCAATATCATTGGAAGATATATATTTAAAAAAAATTTTTTTTGGCCATTCCTGGGCCTTGGACTCAAGGCCTGAGCACCATCCCTGGCTTATTCCCGCTCAAGGTTAGCAGTCTGTCACATGAGCCACAGCGCCCCTTTTGGCCATTTTCCATATATGTGGTGCTGGGGAATAGAACCCAGAGCTACATGTGTAGAAGGCAAGCACTATTGCCACTATGTCATATTCCCAGCCCGGAAGATATATTTTTAAAATAAGAATTGGTGAAAAAATTCAAATTCTACAAATATTATACTTTCCCCTTACCTGTACAAATCCTTATTAATGGTATTTTGCATCAAATTTTTGCCATGCATTCACAGTGATGTAAAATGATAATGAAATTATGCAATAAAATATTCTCCCAGAAAGTGGTCAGTCATCTGGATAGACTGAATCCCTCTAACCCAAATTTATGTCATATTTACATCAAATGAAATCAACAAAATTTAATTGATGTCACATTTCTTGTCACATATTTTTCAGGTGAGACTTGTCTAATATGGAGAATTTTGGCAGATTCATTCAGAACTGTTTGAGCTACATAATAAAGCATGAAAATTTACAATTTAATTAAAATTTCCTAGACCACGTAACACATATATCTAATCACATGCATCAGAGTTAGCTGGTAAGTGACATTCTTCAGGAATCACCTCGATTTTCTTCAAAGAAAATTTAAAACTCCAGGTGGTTTCATTTCAAATGTATTAAAAAATTTGTGAGATACAGAACAGTACCTTTCTGAATGTTGGGATTTACCATCGTATATTGAAATAAGTATTAATTGGTTGTAGTTACTTTTTTCCAAATGTGCCCTGTATGAACCAAAAGAAAACGGTATAAAAGTGAATGCTTCATAGTACAATGGTAAGGACATGAGGGGTTTTACAAGTCCAGCTGACTAGAGGTGATTTTCTTCCTTAAATCTGTGGAACTAAGGTATTACATTAGTTCTATGCTTATTCCAAAAGAATATCTGAAAAAAGCCACATGGGACTGAGGAATTAGGATATGTGTGGTTTTGTTGGATAGTTTTGAAAATCTCTAATCGGAACAAAGTATATAGTCACCTACGTACTGAAAAAGAAAAGAGGCAAAGAGAATTCCCCCAATCTCAACAAGGAAAGCAAATTCTGCAAAGAGACTAAAATCCACAGTTTTCCATAAAGGGACCAGGCTTGTTGTCTCTATTTGGCATTATTGGGATATGAATAATTTATGTCATGTTCAGTTCATGATCTGAGTACGTTAGCCATTTTGTACATCTCTTAAATCCTATCATACTTCTGGATTGAAATTGGAATACCACATCTGACTACCTGGTATTATGATATCTTGCACTGGAGACATTTGTACTTACATTCACGTGATCTTTTTCCCATTGATGGTAATCTCCCTGATATCTCCTCACCTGCCACTTGAACCTGTGATGACTTCCACTACACATCTGCCAGTATTATGTCTTCCATCTTGTACCCTAATCACGTACATATGAGGAAAAGCATTTTTAACTTCATGAAATATCAATTTGAACATTACACTTGTAACATTGAAACAGATTACAGTGAAGCATGAGTCCTCAACTACAGTTCTTTATGAAATTAGGCCACCGAAGGAGACAATTATTTTATGGAGGTATATTTCTATATAAATTGAATTCACGATGCAATTAGTGTTTGTCTAAAAGAACAAAACTGAAATTTTCAGAATCGTTTAGAACTTCAATCTGTAAAAATACTGGCTGTTCTTTGGGAAAGTGGATAACCAAGTATATAGCCTATTGTAATATGCAATGGATAGTGTATCTGCAAAGATTAACTGAATGCAATATGAAATTTATAATGATCACTGAAAACTAAAATTCCTCTTGCACACGTGTACTCTTATCTGCAATCACAAAAGACACATTTATTTCTAAGTCTCCACACACTCTGATTACTTAAAAATATTCTCTGCAAATATTCAAGGAAATGTGTCGAAGGGTGGACAATAAAGTATCATTATCATCGAAGTGAGGACATCATTGAATACAGAGGTACAAGGGAAAAAAATCTGAACAGCATGTTCTTCATTCGTGTATCTACTGGAAACAAATCAGAACCTCTCTGTACCTAGGAAATGGTGTTTGTTTTTTTCTCCAATTGCAAGAAATTAAGCTGGGTTTTATTTAATTAAGAGAGTCTCAAATGTCTTCTTTTCTTAAGTAATTATATAATTTTTATTATTCTGTGAATTGGATAATAGTCCTTCCAGTTTGATAAATGTGACAAAAAAATGTGAAACTGTTGATAATTAAAGGCAAGAGCACTGATTCAGAGGTAACTCACAATACATTCAAGAATCCATTGGATTAATTGAGATCCCTGTTTTGGAAGATGTTTAAAAGAATACACAGCACATCAGTATAGAATGCTCTCAAGTAATTTAGGAAGTATTCTTTACTACACTTCCTTCATGTTTGAGACAAACTGGTTCCAGATGATGAAAGGTTTTCATTTTCAGTTTATCAGGCTAATGAAACAGAAAATGCATATGCGAATACTGACAAAATCAACATTTTCTCAGTGAGTAAAATTCTGAATATGTACTCTTGAAAGACAGAAAGAATTTCAACATGAAATTCGTGAAAACAAATTTCTTACTAAGCCTAAGATTAATTTAAAAGAAATCTGTGAGTTGGTTTCCATTTTATATTTAAACTTATAGGTGATCATTTACATCTCAGAAGCACTTGGGAAATGCAACTAGTAGCATGCAAAAGACTTTTAGCTAAACAATGGAAAGGAATTTTCAATTACTTATCTGAATAATCGCGTGCTACGTCTCATTCTTTTGCATCACCACAGAAGTAAATTTTTCAGTTCTAGAATGAGAATTAATTGTTCATTTACTGGATTATACTTGGAAGGATTCCATAAATTAATGAAATTGATGTTGGATAAATAAACAATAAAAATATAGGGAGTAGTAATAATTCCAACTAACATAGTCAAGATGAGGGGCACAAGTGAAAAAATCATAATATATATTGATATATGTACATCTGCATACATTATATCATATGGACCCACTGATTACATTTAGATAGGAATGTGAATATATATGTATGTATATCACTATTTATATATCTCTCTGTATACAGGTACATATATGTGTACGTACACATATACGTGTGTGTGTGTGTGTGTGTGTGTGTGTGTGTGTACCTAAATGTAGTATGGATGTTTGGATGCGTATATGCAAAAATAAATAATTAAATTCGTGAAAGGCATGTTGTTTTGAAGAGTGAAGAAACGAAATAAGCTGTAGAATCATTCAATATAAAACACACTGTTAAAACATTTATTTAAAGGACAATATCAGTAATAAAGAGAAGGAAATCTCAATGTGTTTATATTGATGAATATCGTATTAACATAGGCATGAATAAAAAGAATAGTTGAAAGTAAACCTGAACCAGTCAAATAAGACCTTGCATTAGAATTCTTGCCAGTATTTGAAATGCTGAATTTCAAACTTTATGCTTTAATCCTGGCAACTAGCAAACATTTGGTGCTTTAAGTCAATCAGGTTTCATCCAAGCTGCGTTAATACAATATACATTCCCCAGTTCAACACTCCTACTTTTACGAAATAAAATATGAGATCATTTTCCAAGATAGTTCCCAGAAAGGTACGTCGCCAAAATCTTCCTCTACATTATTTAGTAGTTATATTTGAGCAAGTAGTAATAATATTGTTAGTAACACGTTTGTGTTTTCCATATGCTTGTGCAGCAAAGTCTGATTTCATTTCTTTTAAGAAGAGGTTACCCTTTTTAGAGCAGTTGCTGTGATGTTTCCAAATGCATTATACTGATAATTGTTAGGTGAGTTCCTTAAAACAACACCTGAAATTGTAGTCATCACAACCTAATATATGATTACTGAGTTTGCAGTAGGACTACCTTTATCACATAAAGCAGTTATTCTTTGGTTACTCTCCTCTGTTTTACTTCCTCATGAAGACCTAGAATTTCACTATGGATACCATAATTATGAAAAAAGCTTTAATGTTTTATATATGTAATATATCATTTCATTATTGAGTATAGTACTTAAAATATTAAATGGAAATCATTGTACAAGAAACATTACATTTTTGGCTATCCCAAAGAGGCATTTTGTTCGCTTTGGTAACAACGTGAGTTCAAATTTATGAAGTATGTAAATATTTCCCAAAATTCTTTGATGATTTTACTGTCTTAATAAAACACAAAATCCTGGGGAATCATTTCTCAATAGAAGTATGAGAACAAGGAGAAATGAAAATTGGATTGCTATAATTTTGGCTTTCTAGGTGAATACTCCATAAGGTTTAAAACAGAGAAACATTGACTTAATCATTCCAAAATGCAGTAACAAATTTTTCTCTAAATATCCATTTTGATAATGTGGTAATCCATCACAATTCGTTGTGTCATAATTCCATTATTCTAGGAGAAAATGAGAGATAGTCACTGAGAGAAACACATTCATATTGGGTGACGTCCTTGGGTAAACCTGTTTCACAGATGATTTTCTATACCTGAAACACACTGTGGAATATTTTCTAAAACATTTGAAATGCTTTAAATTACAAAAGAGAACTGTCTCTATTTCCATATTACATAGAGTTTTTCAACTTTCTTATCCTTAGAAATTTCATCCTATATTCTTTGCCTTAATAAATGCATGTCCAGAATGGGAAATGATTTTCATCTAAATTTTATAATGTTTTAGATAATTCACTTCAATTCCCAGGTAACATAATGATTCTAGGGGATAAATCCCAATGAATATACTAAAATACACTTGACTTGAAATTATTGTGTTACTAATATATATATGTACATAATCTATCATATAATATATGTATACTACATATTTGTAAGATGTATATATATGTATAAATAAATAAATAAATAAATAAATATATATATATATATATATATATATATATATCGTTCATTGTGGAGTATTTATAATGCAGAAATTGATGTAAAACTATGAGTTTAGTATAGAGTAAAGTTTGGCCAGAATGCAAAATGGACAAATTAGAACTGATATCTAAACTCTTCCTTTTTATGCCTCCATTTTCCCCTCTGTTCTCAGCCCAAGTTATTCTGGTGCCTTATTCATTGGTTCAAAGCATTATTTCAAAATGCAATGAATAGAAAGTGTTTTTTTAATTTTTTTGTTAATTGCTTCAAATACTGTGTCATCACTGGAATAAATCTATGATTCTTCATTGGATTATGGCTGGATATTCATTCTGAGCAATGATAGATCTCTTGGAACGCTACTGGGGAACTTGAGATTTCTGTTGTGTTTTGGAAAATTCATGGAAGTAGGATGAATACCTTGGAAAAAATTTCTCCTGTCTTCAAGGATTGGAAGTGTGGTAATCGTTTCTGGGATATGGGATGTCGAATATCTGCATCCACTAGTTTCACATGGCTATTAAACACAATGAATTTATTTTGCAGCTATTGTAACAAGAGACTTGAAGAGAAGTGACCAATTCCGTGGCAGTTTTATAAATTTGAATATTACAAAGTAGGTTGGATTGGTGGAAGACTTATTAACTATGAAGTGATGAGAGAGATGATGATAAAAGTGTAACATGCTGAAACACTTGGAAGATTCAAATTAAGATCAACTAGTGTGACTTCAACCATGCCAGAAAAGTCACAATTTTCTATTCCAATGGTCAAAATTCAAGGATTGGTGTGTACCAACACATCTAGGGAAACATAATCACAAAGACCCC
>NW_025957421.1:0-33325 GCF_023159225.1 Perognathus longimembris pacificus
TCTCCACTGAGATTAAGAAAAGGAAGTAGCTTATAAAATAAGTACTTCCTGGTATGTTTACTATACTGGTAACTCCCCAAAAGAATCTGGATTGTGGTGAGGGAACAGAGAAAAAAGCTCATTTAGGACCGGCACTTACAAAGGGGGTAGGCAGCTGTATATCAGGGAGTAAACCTTCTGAGAATAAAAACAGCTGGAGCTTGTTAAGGTAATTACACAGGAGAAAGGATAATGTACTGGGAACTCCTCAGAAGAATCTGATTTGTGGTGAGGGGAGAGAGATAAAAGCTCATATAGGAACGACATGAACGTGCTGCGTAGGTAGCTCTTTATCAGTAAATATCTCCACTGAGATTAAGAAAAGCAGTAGCTTAATAAACTAAGTACTTCCTGGGATGGTTACTGTACTGGTAACTCCCCAAAAGAATCTGGATTGTGGTGAGGGAACAGAGATAAAAGCTCATTTAGGACCTGCACTTACGAAGGGGGTAGGCAGCTGTATATCAGGGAGTAAACCTTCTGAGAATAAAACAGCTGGAGCTTGTTAAGGTAATTACACAGGGGAAAGGATAATGTACTGGGAACTCCTCAGAAGAATCTGATTTGTGGTGAGGGGAGAGAGATAAAAAGCTCATTTAGGAACGACATGAACATGCTGTGTAGGTGGCTGTTTATCAGTAAATATCTCCACTGAGATTAAGAAAAGCAGTAGCTTAATAAATTAAGTACTTCCTGGTATGGTTACTGTACTGGTAACTCCCCAAAAGAATCTGGATTGTGGTGAGGGAACAGAGAAAAAAGCTCATTTAGGACCCGGCACTTACGAAGGGGGTAGGCAGCTGTATATCAGGGAGTAAACCTTCTGAGAATAAAAACAGCTGGAGCTTGTTAAGGTAATTACACAGGGGAAAGGATAATGTACTGGGAACTCCTCAGAACAATCTGATTTGTGGTGAGGGGGAGAGAGATAAAAGCTCATTTAGGAACGACATGAACATGCTGTGTAGGTGGCTGTTTATCAGTAAATATCTCCACTGAGATTAAGAAAAGCAGTAGCTTAATAAATGAAGTAATTCCTGGTATGGTACTGTACTGGTAACTCCCCAAAAGAACCTGGATTGTGGTGAGGGAACAGAGAAAAAAGCTCATTTTGGACCTGCACTTACGAAGGGGGTAGGCAGCTGTATATCAGGGAGTAAACCTTCTGAGACTAAAAACAGCTGGAGCTTGTTAAGGTAATTACACAGGGGAAAGGATAATGTACTGGGAACTCCTCAGAAGAATCTGATTTGTGGTGAGGGGAGAGAGATAAAAGCTCATTTAGGAACGACATGAACATCCTGCGTAGGTAGCTGTTTATCAGTAAATATCTCCACTGAGATTAAGAAAAGCAGTAGCTTAATAAATTAAGTACTTCCTGGTATGGTTACTGTACTGGTAACTCCCCAAAAGAATCTGGATTGTGGTGAGGGAACAGAGAAAAAAGTTCATTTAGGACCTGCACTTACGAAGGGGGGTAGGCAGCAGTATATCAGTGAGTAAACTTTCTTAGAATAAAAACCGCTAGAGCTTGTTAAGGTAATTACACAGGGGAAAGGATAATGTATTGGGAAATCCTCAGAAGAATCTGATTTGTGATGAGGGGAGAGAGATAAAAGCACATTTAGGAAGGACATGAAACATGGTGCATAGGTAGCTGTTTATCAGTAAATATCTCCACTGAGATTAAGAAAAGCAGTAGCTTAATAAATTATTACTTCCTGGTATGGTTACTGTACTGGTAACTCCCAAAAAGAATCGGGATTGTGGTGAGGGAACAGAGAATAAAGCTCAGTTAGGACCTGCACTTACGAAGGGGGTAGGCAGCTGTATATCAGGGAGTAAAACTTCAGAGAATAAAAACAGCTGGAGCTTGTTAAGGTAATTACACAGGGGAAAGGATTATGTACTGGGAACTCCCTCAGAAGAATCTGATTTTGTGGTGACGGGAGAGAGATAAAAGCTCATTTAAGAACGACATGAACATGCTGCGTAGGTAGCTGTTTATCAGTAAATATCTCCACTGAGATTAAGAAAAGCAGTAGCTTAATAAATTAAGTATTTCCTGGTATGATTACTGTACTGGTAACACCCCAAAAGAATCTGGATTGTTGTGAGGAAACAGAGAAAATAAGCTCATTTAGGACCTGCACTTACGAAGGGGGTAGACAGCTGTATAATCAGGGAGTAAAACCTTCTGAGAATAAAAACAGCTGGAGCTTGTTAAGGTAATACACATGGGAAAGGATAATGGTACTGGGAACTCCTCAGAAGAATCTGATTTGTGGTGAGGGGGAGAGAGATAAAAGCTCATTTAGGAACGACAAGAACATGCTGCATACGTAGCTTTTTTATCAGTAAATATCTCCACTGAGATTAAGAAAAGCAGTAGCTTAATAAATTAAGTACTTCCTGGTATGGATACTGTACTGGTAACTCCCCAAAAGAATCTGGATTGTGGTGAGGGAACAGAGAAAAAAGCTCATTTAATAACGACATGAACATGCTACGTAGGTAGCTGTTTATCAGTAAACATCTCCACTGAGATTAAGAAAAGAAGTAGCTTAATAAAATAAGTACTTCCTGGTATGGTTACTATACTGGTAACTCCCCAAAAGAATCTGGATTGTGGTGAGCGAACAGAGAAAAAAGCTCATTTAGGACCGGCACTTACAAAGAGGTTAGGCAGATGTATATGAGGGAGTAAACCTTCTGAGAATAAAAACAGCTGGAGCTTGTTAAGGTAATTACACAGGGGAAAGGATAATGTACCTGGAACTCCTCAGAACAATCTGATTTGTGGTGAGGGGAGAGAGATAAAAGCTCATTTAGGAACGACATGAACATGCTGTGTAGGTGGCTGTTTATCAGTAAATATCTCCACTGAGATTAAGAAAAGCAGTAGCTTAATAAATGAAGTACTTCCTGGTATGGTTACTGTACTGGTAACTCCCCAAAAGAACCTGGATTGTGGTGAGGGAACAGAGAAAAAAGCTCTTTAGTACCTGCACTTACGAAGGGGGTAGGCAGCTGTATATCAGGGAGTAAACCTTCTGAGAATAAAAACAGCTGAAGCTTGGTTAAGGTAATTACACATGGGGAAAGGATAATGTACTGGGAACTCCTCAGAAGAATCTGATTTGTGATGAGGGGAGAGAGATCTAGCTCATTTAGGAACGACATGAACATGCTGCGTAGGTAGCTGTTTATCAGTAAATATCTCCACTGAGATTAAGAAAAGCTGTAGCTTAATATATTAAGTACTTCCTGGTATGGTTACTGTACTGGTAACTCCCCAAAAGAATCTGGATTGTGGTGAGGGAACAGAGAAAAAAGCTCATTTAGGACCTGCACTTACGAAGGGGGTAGGCAGCTGTATGTCAGTGAGTAAACATTCTTAGAAATAAAAACCCGCTGGAGCTTGTTAAGGTAATTACACAGGGGAAAGGATAATGTATTGGGAAATCCTCAGAAGAATCTGATTTGTGATGAGGGGAGAGAGATAAAAGCTCATTTAGGAAGGACATGAACATGGTGCATAGGTAGCTGTATTATCAGTAAATATCTCCACTGAGATTAAGAAAAGCAGTAGCTTAATAAATTAAGTACTTCCTGGTATGGTTACTGTACTGGTAACTCCCAAAAAGAATCGGGATTGTGGTGAGGGAACAGAGAATAAAGCTCAGTTAGGACCTGCACTTACGAAGGGGGTAGGCAGCTGTATATCAGGGAGTAAAACTTTCTGAGAATAAAAACAGCTGGAGCTTGTTAAGGTAATTACTCAGGGGAAAGGATAATGTACTGGGAACTCTCAGAAGAATCTGATTTGTGGTGACGGGAGAGAGATAAAAGCTCATTTAAGAACGACATGAACATGCTGCGTAGGTAGCTGTTTATCAGTAAATATCTCCACTGAGATTAAGAAAAGCAGTAGCTTAATAAATTAAGTATTTCCTGGTATGGTTACTGTACTGGTAACACCCCAAAAGAATCTGGATTGTTGTGAGGAAACAGAGAAAAAAGCTCATTTAGGACCTGCACTTACGAAGGGGGTAGACAGCTGTATATCAGGGAGTAAACCTTCTGAGAATAAAAACAGCTGGAGCTTGTTAAGGTAATTACACATGGGAAAAGGATAATGTACTGGGAACTCCTCAGAAGAATCTGATTTGTGGTGAGGGGAGAGAGATTAAAAGCTCATTTAGGAACGACATGTACATGCTGCATACGTAGCTGTTTATCAGTAAATATCTCCACTAAGATTAAGAAAAGCAGTAGCATAATAAATTAAGTACTTCCTGGGTATGGATACTGTACTGGTAACTCCCCAAAAAGAATCTGGTTATGTGGTGAGGGAACAGAGAAAAAAGCTCATTTAGGAACGACATGAAACATGCTGCGTAGGTAGCTGTTTATCAGTAAATATCTCCACTGAGATTAAGAAAAGCAGTAGCTTAATAAATTAAGTACTATCCTGGTATGGTTACTGTACTGGTAACTCCCCAAAAGAATCTGGATTTTTGTGAGGGAACAGAGAAAAAAGCTCATTTAGGATCTGCACTTACGAAGGGGGTAGGCAGCTGTATATCAGGGAGTAAAACTTCTGAGAAAACAAACAGCTGGAGCTTGTTAAGGTAATTACAGAGGGGAAAGGATAATGTACTGGAAACTCCCTCAGAAGAATCTGATTTGTGGTGAGGGGAGGAGAGATAAAAGCTCATTTAGGAACGACATGAACATGCTGCATATGTAGCAGTTTATAATAAATATCTCCACTGAGATTAAGAAAAGCAGTAGCTTAATAAATTAAGTACTTCCTGGTATGGTTACTGTACTGGTAACTCCCCAAAAGAATCTGGATTGTGTGAGGGAAAAGAGAAAAAAGCTCATTTAGGGACCTGCACTTACGAAGGGGGGTAGGCATTGGTATATCAGCGAGTAAACCTTCTGAGAATAAAAACAGCTGGAGATTTTTAAGGTAATTACACACGGGAAAGGATAATGTACTGGGAACTCCTCAGAAGAATCTGATTTGTGATCAGGGGAGAGAGATAAAAGCTCATGTAGGAACGACGTGAACATGCCTGCGTAGGTTGCTGTTTATCAGTAAATATCTCCACTGAGATTAAGAAAAAGCAGTAGCATAATAAATTAAGTACTTCCTGGTATGGTTACTGTATTTGTAACTCCCCAAAAGAATCTGGATTGTGGTGAGGAAACAGAGAAAAAAGCTCATTTAGGACCTGCACTTACGAAGGGGGTAGGCAGTTTATATCAGGGAGTAAACCTTCTGAGAATAAAAACAGCTAGAGCTTGTTAACTTAATTACACAGGGGAAAGGATAATGTACTGGAAAATCCTCAGAAGAATCTGATTTGTGATGAGGGGAGAGAGATAAAAGCTCATTTAGGAACAACATGAACATGCTGGCGTAGGTAGCTGTTTATCAGTAAATATCTCCACTGAGAATAAGAAAAGCAGTAGCTTAATAAAATAAGTACTTCCTGGTATGGTTACTATACTGGTAACTCCCCAAAAGAATCTGGAATTGTGGTGAGGGAACAGAGAAAAAAGCTCATTTAGGATCGGCACTTACGAAGGGGGTAGGCAGCTGTATATCAGGGAGTAAACCTTCTGAGAATAAAACAGCTGGAGCTTGTTAAGGTAATTACACAGGGGAAAGGATAATGTACTGGGAACTCCTCAGAAGAATCGGATTTGTGGTGAGGGGAGAGAGATAAAAGCTCATTTAGGAACGACATGAAGATGCTGCATACGTAGCTGTTTATCAGTAAATATCTCCACTGAGATTAAGAAAAGCAGTAGCTTAATAAATTAAGTACTTCCTGGTATGGTTACTGTACTGGTAACTCCCCAAAAGAATCTCGGATTGTGGTGAGGGAACAGAGGAAAAAGCTCATTTAGGACCTGCATTAACGAAGGGGGTAGGCAGTTGTATATCAGGGAGTAAACGTTCTGAGAATAAAAACAGCTGGAGCTTTTTAAGTTTAATTACACACGGGAAAGGATAATGTACTGGGAAATCCTCAGAAGAATCTGATTTGTGATCAGGGGAGAGAGATAAAAGCTCATTTAGGAACGACGTGAACATGCTGTTAGGTTGCTGTTTATCAGTAAATATCTCCACTGAGATTAAGAAAAGCAGTAGCTTAATAAATTAAGAACTTCCTGGTATGGTTACTGTACTGGTAACTCCCCAAAAGAATCTGGATTGTGGTGAGGGAACAGAGAAAAAAGCTCATTTAGGACCTGCACTTACGAAGGGGGTAGGCAGCTGTATATCAGGGAGTATCGCTTCTGAGAATAAAAAACAGCTGGAGATTGTTAAGGTAATTACACAGGGGAAAGGATAATGTACTGGGAACTCCTCAGAAGAATCTTATTTGTGGTGAGGGGAGAGAGATAAACGCTCATTTAGGAACGACATGAACATGCTGCATACGTAGCTGTTTATCAGTAAATATCTCCACTGAGATTAAGAAAAGCAGTAGCTAAATAAATTAAGTAATTCCTGGTATGGTTACTGTACTGGTAACTCCCCAAAAGAATCTGGATTGTGGTGAGGGAACAGAGAAAAAAGCTCATTTAGGAACGACATGAACATGCTGCGTAGGTAGCTGTTTATCAGTAAATATCTCCAATGAGATTAAGAAAAGAAATAGCTTAATAAATTAAGTACTTCCTGGTATGGTTACTGTACTGGAAACTCCCCAAAAGAATCTGGATTTTGGTGAGGGAACAGAGAAAAAAGCTCATTTAGGACCTGCACTTACGAAGGGGGGTAGGCAGCTGTATATCAGGGAGCAAACCGTCAGAGAATAAAAACAGCTGGAGCTTGTTAAGGTAATTACACAGGGGAAAGGATAATGTACTAGGAACTCCTCAGAAGGATCTGATTTGTGGTGAGGGGGAGAGAGATAAAAGCTCATTAGGAACGACATGAACATGCTGCGTAGGTAGCTGTTTATCAGTAAATATCTCCACTGAGATAAGAAAACAGTAGCTTAATAAATTAAGTACTTCCTGGTATGGTTACTGTATTTGTAACTCCCCAAAAAGAATCTGGATTGTGGTGAGGAAACAGAGAAAAAAGCTCATTTAGGGACCTGCACTTACGAAGGGGGTAGGCAGTTTATATCAGGGAGTAAACCTTCTGAGAATAAAAACAGCTGGAGCTTGTTAAGTTAATTAAACAGGGGAAAGGATAATGTACTGGGAAATCCGCAGAAGAATCTGATTTGTGATGAGAGGAGAGAGATAAAAGCTCATTGAGGAACAACATGAACATGCTGCGTAGGTAGCTGTTTATCAGTAAATATCTCCACTGAGATTAAGAAAAGCAGTAGCTTAATAAAATAAGTACTTCCTGGTATGGTTACTATACTGGTAACTCCCCAAAAGAATCTGGATTGTGGTGAGGGAACAGAGAAAAAAGCTCATTTAGGACCGGCACTTACGAAGGGGGTAGGCAGCTGTATATCAGGGAGTAAACCTTCTGAGAATAAAAACAGCTGGAGCTTGTTAAGGTAATTACACAGGGAAAAGGATAATGTACTGGGAACTCCTCAGAAGAATCTGATTTGTGGTGAGGGGAGAGAGATAAAAGCTAATTTAGGAACGACATGAACATGCTGCGTAGGTAGCTGTTTATCAGTAAATATCACCACTGAGATTAAGAAAAGCAGTAGCTTAATAAATTAAGTACTTCCTGGTATGGTTACTGTACTGGTAACTCCCCAAAAGAACCTGGATTGTGGTGAGGGAACAGAGAAAAAAGCTCATTTAGTACCTGCACTTACGAAGGGGGTAGGCAGCTGTATATCAGGGAGTAAACCTTCTGAGAATAAAAACAGCTGGAGCTTGTTAAGGGTAATTACACAGGGGAAAGGATAATGTACTGGGAACTCCTCAGAAGAATCTGATTTGTGGTGAGGGGAGGAGAGATAACAGCTCATGTAGGAACGACATGAACATGCTGCGTAGGTAGCTGTTTATCAGTAAATATCTCCACTGAGATTAAGAAAAGCAGTAGCTTAATAAATTAAGTACTTCCTGGTATGGTTACTGTACTGGTAACTCCCCAAAAGGATCTGGATTGTGGTGAGGGAACAGAGAAAAAAGCTCATTTAGGACCTGCACTTTACGAAGGGGGGTAGGCAGCTCTATATCAGGTAGTAAACATTCTGAGAATAAAAACAGCTGGAGCTTGTTAAGGTAATTACACAGGGGAAAGGATAATGTACTAGGAACTCGTCAGAAGAATCTGATTTGTGGTGAGGGGAGAGAGATAAAAGCTCATTTAGGAACGACATGAACAAGCTGCATAGGTTGCTGTTTATCAGTAAATAGCTCCACTGAGATTAAGAAAAGCAGTAGTTTAATAAATTAAGTACTTCCTGGTATGGTTACTGTATTTGTAACTCCCCAAAAGAATCTGGATTGTGGTGAGGGAACAGAGAAGAAAGCTCATTTAGGACCTGCACTTACGAAGGGGGTAGGGCAGCTGTATATCAGGGAGTATCGCTTCTGAGAATAAAAACAGATGGAGCTTGTTAAGGTAATTACACAGGGGGAAAGGATAATGTACTGGGAACTCCTCAGAAGAATCTGATTTGTGGTGAGGGGAGAGAGATAAAAGCTCATTATGAACGACATGTACATGCTGCATACGTAGCTTTTTATTAGTAAATATCTCCACTGAGATTAATAAAAGCAGTAGCCTTAATGAACTAAGTACTGCCTGGTATGGATACTGTACTGGTAACTCCCCAAAAGAATCTGGTTTGTGGTGAGGGAACAGAGAAAAAAGCTCATTTAGGAACGACATGAACATGCAGCGTAGGTAGCTGTTTATCAGTAAATATCTCCACTGAGATTTAGAAAAGCAGTAGCTTAATAAATTAAGTACTTCCTGTATGGTTACTGTACTGGTAAACTCCCCAAAAGAATCTGGATTGTGGTGAGGGAACAGAGAAAAAAAGCTCATTAAGGACCTGCACTTACCAAGGGGGTAGGAACCTGTATATCAAGGAGTAATCCTTCTGAGAATACAAACAGCTGGAGCTTGTTAAGGTAATTACACAGGGGAAAGGATAATGTACTGGGAACTCCTCAGAAGAATCTGATTTGTGGTGAGGGGAGAGAGATAAAAGCTCATTTAGGAACGACATGGACATGCTGCGTAGGTAGCTGTTTAAGAGTAAATATCTCCACTGAGATTAAGAGAATCAGTAGCTTAATAAATTAAGTACTTCCTGGTATGGTTACTGTACTGTTAACTCCCCAAATAAATCTGGATTGTGGTGAGGGAACAGAGAAAAAAGCTCATTTAGGACCTGCACTTACGAAGGGGGGTAGGCAGCTGTATATCAGGGAGTAAACCTTCTGAGAATAAAAACAGCTGGAGCTTGTTAAGGTAATTACACAGGGGAAAGTATAATGTACTGGGAACTCCTCAGAAGAATCTGATTTGTGGTGAGGGGAGAGAGATAAAAGCTCATTTAGGAACGACATGAACATGCTGCGTAGGTAGCTGTTTTATCAGTAAATATCTCCAATGAGATTAAGAAAAGCAGTAGCTTAATAAATTAATTACTTCCTGGTATGGTTACTGTACTGGTAACTCCCCAATAGAATCTGGATTGTGGTGAGGGAACAGAGGAAAAAAAGCTCATTTAGGACCTGCACTTACGAAAGGTGTGGGCAGCTGTATATCAGGGAGTAAACCTTCTGAGGAAAAAAAAACAGCTGGAGCTTGTTAAGGTAATAACACAGGGGGAAAGGATAATGTACTGGGAACTCCTCAGAAGAATCTGATTTGTGGTGAGGGGAGAGAGATAAAAGCTCATTTAGGAACGACATGAACATGCTGCGTAGGTAGCTGTTTATCAGTAAATATCTCCACTGAGATTAAGAAAAGCAGTAGCTTAATAATTTAAGAACTTCCTGGTATGGTTACTGTACTGGTAACTCCCCAAATGAATCTGGATTGTGGTGAGGGAACAGAGAAAAAAGCTCATTTAGGACCTGCACTTACGAAGGTGTTAGGCAGCTGTATATCAGGGAGTAAACCTTCTGAGAATAAAAACAGCTGGAGCTTGTTAAGGTAATTACACAGGGGGAAAGGATAATGTACTGGGAACTCCTCAGAAAAATCTGATTTGTGGTGAGGGGAGAGAGATATAAAGCTCATTTAGGAACGACATGAACATGCTGCGTAGGTAGCTGTTTATCAGTAAATATCTCCACTGAGATTAAGAAAAGCAGCAGCTTAATAAATTAAGTACTTCCTGGTATGGGGGTTTTACTGTACTGGTAACTCCCCAAAAGAATCTGGATTGTGGTGAGGGAACAGAGAAAAAAGCTCATTTAGGACCTAGCACATACGAAGGGGGTAGGCAGCTGTATATTAGGGGAGTAAACCTTCTGAGAATAAAAACAGCTGGAGTTTTTTAAGGTAATTACACAGGGGAAAGGATAATGTACTGGGAACTCCTCAGAAAAATCTGATTTGTGGTGAGGGGAGAGAGATAAAAGCTCATTTAGGAACGACATGAACATGGCTGCGTAGGTAGCTGTTTTATCAGTAAATATCTCCACTGAGATTAAGAAAAGCAGCAGCTTTAATAAATTAAGTACTTCCTGGTATGGTTACTGTACTGGGAATCTCCCCAAAGAATCTGGATTGTGGTGAGGGAACAGAGAAAAAAGCTCATTTAGGACCTGCACATACGAAGGGGGTAGGCAGCTGTATATCACGGAGTAAACCTTTTGAGAATAAAAACAGCTGGAGCCTGGTTAAGGTAATTACACAGGGGAAAGGATAATGTACTGGGAACTCCTCAGAAGAATCTGATTTGTGGTGAGGGGAGAGATAAAAGCTCATTTAGGAATGACATGAACATGCTGCGTAGGTAGCTGTTAATCAGTAAATAGCTCCACTGAGATTAAGAAAAGCAGTAGCTTAATAAATTAAGTACTTCCTGGTATGGTTACTGTACTGGTAACTCCCCAAATAATCTGGGATTGTGGTGAGCGAACAGAGAAAAAAGCTCATTTAAGACCTGCACTTACGAAGGGGGTAGGCAGCTGTATATCAGGGAGTAAACCTTCTGAGAATAAAAGCAGCTGGAGCTTGTTAAGGTAATTACACAGGGGAAAGGATAATGTACTGGGAAATCCTCAGAAGAATCTGATTTGTGGTGAGAGGAGAGAGATAAAAGCTCATTTAGGAACGACATGAACATGCAGCGTAGGTAGCAGTTCATCAGTAAATATCTCCACTGAGATTAAGAAAAGCAGTAGCTTAATAAATTAAGTACTTCTTGGAATGGTTACTGTACTGGTAACTCCCCAAAAGAATCTGGATTGTGGTGAGGGAACAGAGAAAAAAGCTCATATAGGACCTGCACTTACGAAGGGGGTAGGCAGCTGTATATAAGGGAGTAAACCTTCTGAGAATAAAAACAGCTGAGCTTGTTAATATAATTACACAGGGGAAAGGATAATGTACTGGGAAGTCCTGAGAAGAATCTGATTTGTGGTGAGGGGAGAGAGAGATAAAAGCTCATTTAGGAACGACATGAACATGCTGCGTAGGTAGCTGTTTATCAGTAAAATATCTCCACTGATATTAAGAAAAGCAGTAGCTTAATAAATTAAGTACTTCCTGGTATGGTTACTGTACTGGTAACTCCCCAAAGAATCTGGAATGTGGTGAGGGAACAGAGAAAAATGCTCATTTAGGACCTGCACTTACGAAGGGGGTAGGCAGCTGTATATCAGGGGAGTAAACCGTCCTGAGAATAAAAACAGCTGGAGCTTGTTAAGGTAATTACACAGGGGAAAGGATAATGTACTGGGAACTCCTCAGAAGAATCTGATTTGTGGTGAGGGGAGAGAGATAAAAGCTCATTTAGGAACGACATGAACATGCTGCGTAGGTAGCTGTTTATCAGTAATATCTCCACTGAGATAAGAAAAGCAGTAGCTTAATAAATTAAGTACTTCCTGGTATGGTTACTGTACTGGTAACACCCCAAAGAATTTGGATTGTGGTGAGGGAACAGAGAAAAAGCTCATTTAGGACCTGCACTTACGAAGGGGGTAGGCAGCTGTATATCAGGGAGTAAAACCTTCTGAGAATAAAAACAGCTGGAGCTTGTTAAGGTAATTACACAGGGGAAAGGATAATGTACTGGGAAACCTCCTCAGAAGAATCTGATTTGTGGTGAGGGGGAGAGAGATAAAAGCTCATTTAGGAACGACAAGAACATGCTGCGTAGGTAGCTGTTTATCAGTAAATATCTCCACTGAGATTAAGAAAAGCAGTTGCTTAATAAATTAAGTACTTCCTGGTATGGTTACTGTACTGGTAACTCGCCAAAAGAATCTGGATTGTGGTGAGGGAACAGAGAAAAAAGCTCATTTAGGACCTGCAGTTACGAAGGAGGTAGGCAGCTGTATATCAGGGAGTTAACCTTCTGAGAATAAAAACAGCTGGAGCTTGTTAAGGTAATTACACAGGGGAAAGGATAATGTACTGGGAACTCCTCAGAAGAATCTGATTTGTGGTGAGGGGAGAGAGATAAAAGCTCATTAGGAACGACATGAACATGCTGCGTACATAGCTGTTTATCAGTAAATATCTCCACTGAGATTAAGAAAAGCAGTAGCTTAATAAATTAAGTACTTCCTGGTATGGTTACTGTATTGGTAACTCCCCAAAAGAATCTGGATTGTGGTGAGGGAACAGAGAAAAAAGGTCATTTTGGACCTGCACATAAAAAGGGGGTAGGCAGCTGTATATCAGGGAGTAAAGATTCAGAGAATAAAAACAGCTGGAGCTTGTTAAGATAATTACACAGGGGAAAGGATAATGTACTGGGAAATCCTCAGAAGAATCTGATTTGTGGTGAGGGGAGAGAGATAAAAGCTCATTTAGGAACGACATGAACATGCTGTGTAGGTAGCTGTTTATCAGTAAAATATCTCCACTGAGATTAAGAAAAGCAGTAGCTTAATTAATTAAGTATTTCCTGGTATGGTTCTGTACTGGTAACTCCCCCAAAAGAATCTAGATTGTGGTGAGGGAAGTGAGAAAAAAGCTCATTTAGGACCTGCACTTACAAAGGGGGTAGGCAGCAGTGTTTCAGGGAGTAAACCTTCTGAGAATAAAAACAGCTGGAGCTTGTTAAGGTAATTACACAGGGGAAAGGATAATGTACTGGGAACTCCTCAGAAGAATCTGATTTGTGGTGAGGGGAAGAGAGATAAAAGCTCATTTAGGAACGACATGAACATGCAGCGTAGGTAGCTGTTCATCAGTAAATATCTCCAACTGAGATTAAGAAAAGCAGTAGCTTAATAAATTAAGATACTTCCTGGTATGGTTATTGTACTGGTAACTCCCCAAAAGAATCTGGATTGTGGTGAGGGAACAGAGAAAAAAGCTCATTTAGGACCTGCACTTACGAAGGGGGTAGGCAGCTGTATATCAGGGAGTAAACCTTCTGAGAATAAAAACAGCTGGAGCTTGTTACGGTAATTACACAGGGGAAAGATAATGTACTGGGAACTCCTCAGAAGAGTTTGATTTGTAGTGATGGGAGAGAGAAAAATGCTCATTTAAGAACGACATGAACATGCTGCGTAGGTAGCTGTTTATCAGTAAATATCTCCACTGATATTAAGAAAAGCAGTAGCTTAATAAATTAAGTACTTCCTGGTATGGTTACTGTACTGGTAACTCCCCAAAAGAATCTGGAATGTGGTGAGGGAACAGAGAAAAATGCTCATTTAGGACCTGCACTTACGAAGGGGGTAGGCAGCTGTATACCAGGGAGTAAACCTTCTGAGAATAAAAACAGCTGGAGCTTGTTAAGGTAATTACACAGTGGAAAGGATAATGTACTGGGAACTCCTCAGAAGAATCTGATTTGTGGTGAGGGGAGAGAGATAAAAGCTCATTTAGGAACGACATGAACATGCTGCGTAGGTAGCTGTTTATCAGTAAATATCTCCCCTGAGATTAAGAAAAGCAGTTGCTTAATAAATTAAGTACTTCCTGGTATGGTTACTGTACTGGAAACTCGCCAAAAGAATCCTGGATTGTGGTGAGGGAACAGAGAAAAAAGCTCATTTAGGCCCTGCAGTTACGAAGGAGGTAGGCAGCTGTATATCAGGGAGTAACCTTCTGAGAATAAAAACAGCTGGAGCTTGTTAAGGTAATTACACAGGGGAAAGGATAATGTACTGGGAACTCCTCAGAAGAATCTGATTTGTGGTGAGGGGAGAGAGATAAAAGCTCATTTAGGAACGACATGAACATGCTGCGTACATAGCTGTTTATCAGTAAATATCTCCACTGAGATTAAGAAAAGCAGTAGCTTAATAAATTAAGTTACTTCCTGGTATGGTTACTGTATTGGTTAACTCCCCAATAGAATCTGGATTGTGGTGAGGGAACAGAGAAAAAAAGCTCATTTTGGACCTGCCCATAAAAAAGGGGGGTAGGCAGCTGTATATCAGGGGAGTAAACCTTCAGAGAATAAAAACAGCTGGAGCTTGTTAAGGTAATTACACAGGGGCAAGGATAATGTACTGGGAAATCCTCAGAAGAATCTGATTTGTGGTGAGGGGGAGAGAGATAAAAGCTCATTTAGGAACGACATGAACATGCTGTGTAGGTAGCTGTTTATCAGTAAATATCTCCACTGAGATTAAGAAAAAGCAGTAGCTTAATTAATTAAGTATTTCCTGGGATGGTTCTGTACTGGTAACTCCCCAAAAGAATCTAGATTGTGGTGAGGGATGTGAGAAAAAAGCTCATTTAGGACCTGCACTTACAAAGGGGGTAGGCCGCAGTGTTTCAGGGAGTAAACCTTCTGAGAATAAAAACAGCTGGAGCTTGTTAAAGTAATTACACCAGGGGAAAGGATAATGTACTGGGAACTCCTCAGAAGAATTCTGATTTGTGGTGAGGGGAGAGAGATAAAAGCTCATTTAGGAACGACATGAACATGCAGCGTAGGTACTGTTCATCAGTAAATATCTCCACTGAATTAAGAAAAGCAGTAGCCTTATAAATTAAGAACTTCCTGGTATGGTTACTGTACTGGTAACTCCCCAAAAGAATCTGGAATGTGGTGAGGGAACAGAGAAAAATGCTCATTTAGGACCTGCACTTACGAAGGGGGTAGGCAGCTGTATATCAGGGAGTAAACCGTCTGAGAATAAAAAACAGCTGGAGCTTGTTAAGGTAATTACACAGGGGAAAGGATAATGTACTGGGAACTCCTCAGAAGAATCTGATTTGTGGTGAGGGGAGAGAGATAAAAGCTCATTTAGGAACGACATGAACATGCTGCGTAGGTAGCCTGTTTATCAGTAAATATCTCCACTGAGATTAAGAAAAAGCACTAGCTTAATAAATAAAGTACTTCCTGGTATGGTTACTGTACTGGTAACACCCCAAAGAATTTGGATTGTGGTGAGGGAACAGAGAAAATGCTCATTTAGGACCCTGCACTTACGAAGGGGGTAGGCAGCTGTATATCAGGGAGTAAACCTTCTGAGAATAAAAACAGCTGGAGCTTGTTAAGGTAATTACACAGGGGAAAGGATAATGTACTGGGAACTCCTCAGAAGAATCTGATTTGTGGTGAGGTGAGATAGATAAAAGCTCATTTAGGAACGAAATGAACATGCTGTGTACGTAGCTGTTTATCAGTAAATATCTCCACTGAGATTAAGAAAAGCAGTAGCTTAATAAATTAAGTACTTCCTGGTATGGTTACTGTACTGGTAACTCCCCAAGATAATCTGGATTGTGGTGAGGGAACAGAGAAAAAAGCTCATTTAGGACCTGCACTTACGAAGGTGGTAGGCAGCTGTATATCAGGGAGTAAACCTTCTGAGAATAAAAACAGCTGGAGCTTGTTAAGGTAATTACATAGGGGAAAGGATAATGTACTGGGAACTCCTCAGAAGAATCTGATTTGTGGTGAGGGGAGAGAGATAAAAGCTCATTTAGGAACGACATGAACATGCTGCGTAAGTAGCTGTTTATCATTAAATATCTCCACTGAGATTAAGAAAAGCAGTAGCTTAATAAATTAAGTACTTCCTTTTATGGTTACTGTACTGGTAACTCCCCCAAAAGAATCTGGATTGTGGTGAGGGAACAGAGAAAAAAGCTCATTTAGGACCTGCACTTACGAAGGGGGTAGGCCGCAGTGTTTCAGGGAGTAAATCTTCTGAGAATAAAAACAGCTGGAGCTTGTTAAGGTAATTACACAGGGGAAAGGATAATGTACTGGGAACTCCTCAGAAGATTCTGATTTGTGGTGAGGGGAGAGAGATAAAAGCTCATTTATGAACGAGATGACCATGAAGCGTAGGTAGCTGTTTATCAGTAAAATATCTCCACTGAGATTAAGAAAAGCAGTAGCTTAATAAATTAAGTACTTCCTTGTATGGATACTGTACTGGTAACTCCCGAAAAGAATCTTTATTTTGGTGAGGGGAGAGAGATAAAAGCTCATTTAGGAACAACATGAACATGCTGCATAGGTAGCTGTTTATCAGTAAATATCTCCACTGAGATTAAGAAAAGCAGGGGCTGGGGATATAGCCTAGTGTCAAGAGTGCCTGCCTCGGATACACAAGGCCCTAGGTTCGATTCCCCAGCACCACATATACAGAAAATACGGCCAGAAGCGGCGCTGTGGCTCTCGTGGCAGAGTGCTAGCCTTGAGCGGGAAGAAGCCAGGGGACAGTGCTCAGGCCCTGAGTCCAAAGCCCAGGACTGGCAAAAAAAAAAAAAAAAAAAAAGCAGTAGCTTAATAAATTAAGTATTTCCTGGTATGGTTACTGTACTGGTAACTCCCCAAAAGAATCTGGATTGTGGTGAGGGAACAGAGAAAAAAGCTCATTTAGGACCTGCACTTACGAAGGGGGTAGGCAGCTGTATATCAGGGAGTAATCCTTCTGAGAATAAAAACAGCTGGAGCTTGTTAAGGTAATTACACAGGGGAAAAGATAATGTACTGGGAACTCCTCAGAAGAATCTGATTTGTGGTGAGGGGAGAGAGATAAAAGCTCATTTAGGAACGACATGAACATGCTGCATAGTAGCTGTTTATCAGTAAATATCTCCACTTAGATTAAGAAAAGCAGGGGCTAGGGATACAGCCTAGTGTAAAGAGTTCCTGCCTCGGATACACAAGGCTCTAGGGTTCGATTCCCCCAGCACCACATATACAGAGAAAAACGGCAAGAAGCGGCGCTGTGGATCTCGTGGCAGAGTGCTAGCCTTGAGCGGGAAGAAGCCAGGGACAGTGCTCAGGCCCTGAGTCCAAAGCCCAGGACTGGCCAAAAAAAAAAAAAAAAGAAAAGCAGTAGCTTAATAAATTAAGTACTTCCTGGTATGGTTACTCTACTGGTAACTCCCCAAAAGAATCTGGATTTTGGTGAGTGAACAGAGAAAAAAGCTCAATTAGGACCTGCTCTTTCGAAGGGGGTAGGCAGTTTTATATCAGGGAGTATCGCTTCTGAGAATAAAAACAGCTGGAGCTTATAAAGGTAATTACACAGGGGAAAGGATAATGTACTGGGAACTCCACAGAAGAATCTGAATTGTGGTGAGGGGAGAGAGATAAAAGCTCATTTAAGAACGACATGAACATGCTGCCTACGTAGTTGTTTATCAGTAAATATCTCCACTGAGATTAACAAAAGCAGTAGCTTAATAAATTAAGTACTTCCTTGTATGGTTACTGTACTGGTAATCCCCAAAAGAATTGGATTGTGGTGAGGGGCACAGAGAAAAAATCTCATTTAGGACCTGCACTTACGAAGGGGGTAGGCAGTTGTATATCAGGGAGTTAACCTTCTGAGAATAAAAACAGCTGGAGCTTGTTAAGGTAATTACACAGGGGAAAGGATAATGTACTGGGAACTCCTCAGAAGAATCTGATTTGTGGTGAGGTGAGAGAGATAAAAGCTCATTTAGGAACGACATGAACATGCTGTGTAGGTAGCTGTTTATCAGTAAATATCTCCACTGAGATTAAGAAAAAGCAGTAGCTTAATAAATTAAGTACTTCCTGGTATGGTTTACTGTACTGGTAACTCCCCAAGATAATCTGGATTGTGGTGAGGGAACAGAGAAAAAAAGTCATTTAGGACCTGCACTTACGAAGGTGGTAGGCAGCTGTATATCAGGGAGTAAACCTTCTGAGAATAAAAACAGCTGGAGCTTGTTAAGGTAATTACAAAGGGGAAAGGATAATGTACTGGGAACTCCTCAGAAGAATCTCATTTTGTGGTGAGGGGAGAGAGATAAAAGCTCATTTAGGAACGACATGAACATGCTGCGTAGGTAGCTGTTTATCAGTAAATATCTCCACTGAGATTAGAAAAGCAGTAGCTTAATAAATTAAGTACTTCCTGGTATGGTTACTGTACTGGTAACTCCCCAAAAGAATCTGGATTGTGGTGAGTAAACCTTCTGAGAATAAAAACAGCTGGAGCTTGTTAAGGTAATTACACAGGGGAAAGGATAATGTACTGGGAAATCCTCAGAAGAATCTGATTTGTGATGAGGGGAGAGAGATTAAAAGCTCATTTAGGAACGACATGAACATGCTGTGTAGGTAGCTGTTTATCAGTAAAATATCTCCACTGAGATTAAGAAAAGCAGTAGCTTAATAAATTAAGTACTTCCTGGTATGGTTAATGTACTGGTAACTCCCCAAAAGAATCTGGATTGTCGTGAGGGAACATAGAAAAAAGCTCATTAGGACCTGTACTTACGAAGGGGGTAGGCAGCTGTATATCAGGGGAGTATCGCTTCTGAGAATAAAAACAGCTGAGCTTGTTAAGGTAATTACACAGGGGAGAGTATAATGTACTGGGACCTCCTCAGAAGAATCTGATTTGTGGTGAGGGGACAGAGATAAAAGCTCATTTAGGAACGACATGAACATGCTGCATTCGTAGCTGTTTTATCAGTAAATATCTCCACTGAGATTAAGAAAAGCAGTAGCTTAATAAATTAAGTACTTCCTGTATGGATACAGTACTGGTAACTCCCCAAAGAATCTGGATTGTGGTGAGGGAACAGAGAAAAAAGCTCATTTAGGAACGACATGAACATGCTGCGTAGGTAGTCGTTTATCAGTAAATATCTCCACTGAGATTAAGAAAAGCAGTAGCTTAATAAATTACGTACTTCCTGGTATGGTTACTATACTGGTAACTCCCCAAAGAATCTGGATTGTGGTGAGGGAACAGAGAAAAAAGATCAATTAGGACCTTCACTTACGAAAGAGGTAGGCACCTGTATATCAGGGAGTAAACCTTCTGAGAATAAAACAGCGGAGCTTGTTAAGGTAATTACACAGGGGAAAGGATAATGTACTCGGAACTCCACAGAAGAATCTGATTTGTCGTGAGGGGAGAGAGATAAAAGTTCATTTAGGAACGACATGAACATGCTGCGTAGGTAGCTGTTTATCAGTAAATATCTCCATTGAGATTAAGAAAAGCAGTAGCTTAATAAATTAAGTACTTCCTGGTATGGTTACTGTACTGGTAACTCCCCAACAGAATCTGGATTGTGGTGAGGGCACAGAGAAAAAAGCTCATTTAGACCTGCACTTACGAAGGGGGTAGGCAGCTGTATATCAGGAGTAAACCCTCTGAGAATAAAAACATCTGGAGCTTGTTAAGGTAATTACACAGGGGAAAGGATAATGTACTGGGAACTCCTCAGAAGAATCTGATTTGTGGTGAGGGGAGAATGATAATAGCTCATTTAGGAACGACATGAACATGCTGCGTAGGTAGATTTTATCAGTAAATATCTCCACTGAGATTAAGAAAAAGCAGTTGCTTAATAAATTAAGTACTTCTGGTATGGTTACTGTACTGGTAATTCCCCAAAAGAATCTGGAATGTGGTGAGGGAACAGAGAAATAAGCTCATTTAGGACCGGCACTTATGAAGGGGGTAGGCAGCTGTATATCAGGGAGTAAACCTTCTGAGAATAAAAACAGCTGTAGCTTGTTAAGGTAATTAACACAGGGGAAAGGATAATGTACTGGGAAGTCCTCAGAAGAATCTGATTTGTGGTGAGGGGAGAGAGATAAAAGCTCATTTAGGAACGACATGAACATGCTGCGTACGTAGCTGTTTATCAGTAAATATCTCCACTGAGATTAAAAAAGCAGTAGCTTAATAAATTAAGTACTTCCTGGTATGGATACTGTACTGGTAACTCCCCAAAAGAATCTGGTTTGTGCTGAGGGAACAGAGAAAAAAGCTCATTTAGGACCTGCACTTACGAAGGGGGTAGCTTGCTTAGGTAATTACACAGGGGAAAGGATAATGTACTGGGAAATCCTCAGAAGAATCTGATTTGTGGTGAGGGGAGAGAGATAAAAGCTCATTTAGGAACGACATAAACATGCTGCGTAGGGAGCTGTTTATCAGTAAATATCTCCACTGAGATTAAGAAAAGCAGTAGCTTAATAAATTAAGTACTTCCTGGTATAGTTACTGTACTGGTAACTCCCCAAAACAATCTGGATTGTGGTGAGGGAACAGAGAAAAAAAGCTCATTTAGGAACTGCACTTACGCAGGGGATAGGCAGCTGTATATGAGGGAGTAAACCTTCTGAGAATAAAACAGCTAGAGCTTGTTAAGGTAATTACACAGGGGAAAGTATAATGTACTGGGAACTCCTCAGAAGAATCTGATTTGTGGTGTGGGGAGAGAGATAAAAGCTCATTTAGGAACGACATGAACATGCTGAGTAGGTAGCTGTTTATCAGTAATTATCTCCAGTGAGATTAAGAAAACCAGTAGCTTAATAAATTAAGTACTTCCTGGTATGGTTACTGTACTGGTAACTCCCCAAAAGAATCTGGATTGTGGTGAGTAAACCTTCGGAGAACAAAAACAGCTGGAGCTTGTTAAGGTAATTACACAGGGGAAAGGATAATGTACTGGGAACTCCTAAGAAGAATCTGATTTGTGGTGAGGGGAGAGAGATAAAAGCTCATTTAGGAACGACATGAACATGCTGCGTAGGTAGCTGTTTATCAGTAAATATCTCCACTGAGATTAAGAAAAGCAGTAGCTTAATAAATTAAGTACTTCCTGGTATGGATACTGTACTGGTAACTCCCCAAAAAAATCTGGATTGTGCTGAGGGAACAGAGAAAAAAGCTCATTTAGGACCTGCACTTACGAAGGGTGTAGGCAGCTGTATATCAGGGAGTAAACCTTCTGAGAATAAAAACAGCTGGAGCTTGTTCAGGTATTTACAGAAGGGAAAGGATAATGTACTGGGAACTCCTCAGAAGAATCTGATTTGTGGTGAGGGGAGAGAGATAAAAGCTCATTTAGGAACGACATGAACGTGCTGCGTAGGTAGCTGTTTATCAGTAAATATCTCCACTGAGATTAAGAAAAGCAGAAGCTTAATAAATTAAGTACTTCCTGGTATGGTTACTGTACTGGTAACTCCCCAAAAGAATCTGGATTGTGGTGAGGGAACAGAGAAAAAAGCTCATTTAGTACCTGCACTTACGAAGGTGGTAGGCAGCTGTATATCAGGCAGTAAACCTTCTGAGAATAAAAACAGCTGGAGATTGTTAAGGTAATTACACACTGGAAAGGATAATGTACTGTGAACTCCTCAGAAGAATCTGATTTGTGGTGAGGGGAGAGAGATATAAGCTCATTTAGGAACGACATCAACATGCTGCGTAGGTAGCTGTTTATCAGTAAATATCTCCACTGAGATTAAGAAAAGCAGTAGCTTAATAAATTAAGTACTTCTGGTATGGTTACTGTACTGGTAACTCCCCAAAAGAATCTGGATTGTGGTGAGGGAACAGACAAAAAAGCTCATTTAGGACTTGCACTTACGAACGGGGTAGGCAGCTGTATATCAGGGAGTAAACCTTCTGAGAATAAAACCAGCTGGAGCTTGTTAAGGTAATTACACAGGGGAAAGGATAATGTACTGGGAACTCCTCAGAAGAATCTGATTTGTGGTGAGGGGAGAGAGATAAAAGCTCATTTAGGAACGACATGAACATGCTGCGTAGGTAGCTCTTTATCAGTAAATATCTCCACTGAGATTAACAAAAGCAGTAGCTTAATTAATTAAGTAATTCCTGGTATGCTTACTGTACTGGTAACTCCCCAAAATAATCTGGATTGTGGTGAGGGAACAGAGAAAAATCTCATTTAGGACCTGCACTTACCAAGGGGGTAGGCAGCTGTATATCAGGGAGTAAACCTCTGAGAATAAAAACAGCTGGAGCTTGTTAAGGTAATTACCCAGGGGAAAGGATAATGTACTGGGAACTCCTCAGAAGAATCTGAATTGTGGTGAGGGGAGAGAGATAAAAGTTCATTTAGGAACGACATGAACATGCTGGGTAGGTAGCTGTTTATCAGTAAATATCTCCACTGAGATTAAGAAAAGCAGTAGCTTAATAAATTAAGTACTTCCTGGTATGGTTACTGTACTGGTAACTGCCCAAACGAATCCGGATTGTGGTGAGGGAACAGAGAAAAAAGCTCATTTAAGACCTGCACTTACGAAGGGGGTAGTCAGCTATATATCAGGGAGTAAACCTTCTGAGAATAAAAACAGCTGGAGCTTGTTAAGGTAATTACACAGGGGAAATGATAATGTACTGGGAAGTCCTCAGAAGAATCTTATTTGTGGTGAGGGGAGAGAGATAAAAGCTCATTTAGGAACGACATGAACATGCTGCTTAGGTAGCTGTTTTATCAGTAAATATCTCCACTGAGATTAAGAAAAGCAGTATCTTAATAAATTAAGTACTTCCTGGTATGGTTACTGTACTGGTAACTCCCCAAAAGAATCTGGATTGTGGTGAGGGAACAGAGAAAAAATCTCATTTAGAACATGCACTTACGAAGGGGTAGGCAGTTGTATATCAGGGAGTAAACCTTCTGAGAATAAAAACAGCTGGAGCTTGTTAAGGTAATTACACAGGGGAAAGGATAATATACTGGGAACTCCTCAGAAGAATCTTATTTGTGATGAGGGGAGAGAGAAAAAAGTTCATTTAGGAACGACATGAACTTGCTGCGTACCTAGCTGCTTATCAGTAAATATCTCCACTGAGATTAAGAAAAGCAGTAGCTTAATAAATTAAGTACTTCCTGGTATGGTTACTGTACTGGTAACTCCCCAAAAGAATCTGGATTGTGGTGAGGGAACAGAGAAAAAAGCTCATTTAGGACCTGCACTTACGAAGGGGGTAGGCAGCTGTATATCAGGGAGTAAACCTTCTGAGAATAAAAACAGCTGGAGCTTGTTAAGGTAATTACACAGGGGAAAGGATAATGTACTGGGAACTGCTCAGAAGAATCTGATTTGTGGTGAGGGGAGAGAAAAAAGCTCATTTAGGAACGACATGAACATGCTGCGTAGGTAGCTGTTTATCAGTAAATATCTGCACTGAGATTAAGAAAAGCAGTAGCTTAATAAATTAAGTACTTCCTGGTATGGTTACTGTACTGGTAACTCCCCAAAAGAATCTGGATTGTGGTGAGCGAACAGAGAAAAAAGCTCATTTAGGACCTGCACTTACGAAGGGGGTAGGCAGCTGTATAACAGGGAGTAAACCTTCTGAGAATAAAAACAGCTGGAGCTTCTTAAGGTAATTACACAGGGGAAAGGATAATGTACTGGGAACTAAACAGAAGAATCTGATTTGTTGTTAGGAGAGAGAGATAAAACTCATTTAGGAACGACATGAACATGCTGCGTAGGTAGCTGTTTATCAGTAAATATCTCCACAGAGATTAAGAAAAGCAGTAGCTGAATAAATTAAGTACTTCCTGGTATGGTTACTGTACTGGTAACTGCCCAAAGGAATCTGGATTGTGGTGAGGGAACAGAGAAAAAAGCTCATTTAGGACCTGCACTTACGAAGTTGGTAGGCAGCTGTATATCAGGGAGTAAACCTTCTGAGAATAAAAACAGCTGGAGCTTGTTAAGGTAATTAAACAGGGGAAAGGATAATGTCCTGGGAACTCCTCAGAAGAATCTGATTTGTGGTGAGGGGAGAGAGATAAAAGCTCATTTAGGAACGACATGAACATGCTGCGTAGGTAGCAGTTTATCAGTAAATATCACCACTGAGATTAAGAAAACCAGTAGGTTAATAAATTAAGTACTTCCTGGTATGGTTACTGTACTGGTAACCCCCCAAAAGAATCTGGATTGTGGTGAGGGAACAGAGAAAAAAGCTCATTTAGGACCTGCACTTACGAAGGGGGTAGGCATCTGTATATCAGGGAGTAAACCTTCTGAGAATAAAAACAGCTGGAGCTTGTTAAGGTAATTACACAGGGGAAAGGATAATGTCCTGGGAACTCCTCAGAAGAATCTGATTTGTGGTGAGGGGAGAGAGATAAAAGCTCATTTAGGAACGACATGAACATGCTGCGTAGGTAGCTGTTTATCAGTAAATATCTCCACTGAGATTAAGAAAAGCAGTAGCTTAATAAATTAAGTACTTCCTGGTATGGTTACTGTACTGGTAACTCCCCAAAAGAATCTGGATTGTGGTGAGGGAACAGAGAAAAAAGCTCATTTAGGACCTGCACTTACGAAGGGGGTAGGCAGCTGTATATCAGGGAGTAAACCTTCTGAGAATAAAATAGCTGGAGCTTGTTAAGGTAATTACACAGGGGAAAGGATAATGTACTGGGAACTCCTCAGAAGAATCTGATTTGTGGTGAGGGGAGAGAGATAAAAGCTCATTTATGAACGAGATGAACATGCTGCGTAGGTAGCTGTTTATCAGTAAATATCTCCACTGAGATTAAGAAAAGCAGTAGCTTAATAAACTAAGTACTTCCTGGTATGGTTACTGTACTGGTAACTCCCCAAAAGAATCTGGATTGTGGTGAGGGAAGAGAGGAAAAAGTTCATTTAGGACCTGCAATTACGAAGTGGGTAGGCAGCTGTATATCAGGGAGTAAACCTTCTGAGAATAAAAACAGCTGGAGCTTGTTAAGGTAATTACACAGGGGAAAGGATAATGTACTGGGAATTCCTCAGAAGAATCTGATTTGTGGTGAGGGGAGAGAAAAAAGCTCATTTAGGAACGACATTAACATGCTGCGTAGGTAGCTGTTTATCAGTAAATATCTCCACTGAGATTAAGAAAAGCAGTAGCTTAATAAATTAAGTACTTCCTGGTATGGTTACTGTACTGGTAACTCCCCAAAAGAATCTAGATTGTGGTGAGGGAAGAGAGAAAAAACCTCATTTAGGACCTGCACTTACGAAGGGGGTAGGAAGCAGTATATCTGGGAGTAAACCTTCTGAGAATAAAAACAGATGGAGCTTG
This sequence comes from Perognathus longimembris pacificus, assembly GCF_023159225.1. Lineage (NCBI taxonomy): Eukaryota > Metazoa > Chordata > Mammalia > Rodentia > Heteromyidae > Perognathus > Perognathus longimembris. The sequence goes on from NW_025957421.1 coordinate 25,477, forward strand.
TTAAGGTAATTACACAGGGGAAAGGATAATGTACTGGGAACTCCTCAGTAAAATCTGATTTGTGGTGAGGGGAGAGAGATAAAAGATCATTTAGGAACTACATGAACATGCTGCGTAGGTAGCTGTTTATCAGTAAAAATCTCCACTGAGATTAAGACAAGCATTAGCTTAATAAATTAAGTACTTCCTGGTATTGTTACTGTACTGGTAACTCCCGAAAAGAATCTGGATTGTGGTGAAGGAACAGAGAAAAAAGCTCATTTAGGACCTGCACTTACGAAGGGGGTAGGCATCTGTATATCAGGGAGTAAACCTTCTGAGAATAAAAACAGCTGGAGCTTGTTAAGGTAATTACACAGGGGAAAGGATAATGTACTGGGAACTCCTCAGAAGAATCTGATTTGTGGTGAGGGGAGAGAAAAAAGCTCATTTAGGAACGACATGAACATGCTGCGTAGGTAGCTGTTTATCAGTAAATATCTCCACTGAGATTAAGAAAAGCAGTAGCTTAATAAATTAAGTACTTCCTGGTATGGTTACTGTACTGGTAACTCCCCAAAAGAATCTGGATTGTGGTGAGGGAAGAGAGAAAAAACCTCATATAGGACCTGCACTTACGCAGGGGATAGGCATTTATATGAGGGAGTAAACCTTCTGAGAATAAAAACAGCTAGAGCTTGTTAAGGTAATTACACAGGGGAAAGGATAATGTACTGGGAAACTCCTCAGAAGAATCTGATTTGTGGTGTGGGGAGAGAGATAAAAGCTCATTTAGGAACGACATGAACATGCTGAGTAGGTAGCTGTTTATCAGTAATTATCTCCAGTGAGATTAAGAAAACCAGTAGCTTAATAAATTAAGTACTTCCTGGTATGGTTACTGTACTGGTAACTCCCCAAAAGAATCTGGATTGTGGTGAGTAAACCTTCGGAGAACAAAAACAGCTGGAGCTTGTTAAGGTAATTACACAGGGGAAAGGATAATGTACTGGGAACTCCTAAGAAGAATCTGATTTGTGGTGAGGGGAGAGAGATAAAAGCTCATTTAGGAACGACATGAAAATGCTGCGTAGGTAGCTGTTTATCAGTAAATATCTCCACTGAGATTAAGAAAAGCAGTAGCTTAATAAATTAAGTACTTCCTGGTATGGTTACTGTACTGGTAACTCCCCAAAAGAATCTGGATTGTGGTGAGGGAACAGAGAAAAAAGCTCATTTAAGACCTGCACTTACGAAGGGGGTAGGCATCTGTATATCAGGGAGTAAACCTTCTGAGAATAAAAACAGCTGGAGCTTGTTAAGGTAATTACACAGGGGAAAGGATAATGTACTGGGAACTCCTCAGAAGAATCTGATTTGTGGTGAGGGGAGAGAGGTAAAAGCTCATTTAGGAACGACATGAACATGCTGCGTAGGTAGCTGTTTATCAGTAAATATCTCCACTGAGATTAAGAAAAGCAGTAGCTTAATAAATTAAGTACTTCCTGGTATGGTTACTGTACTGGAAACTCCCCAAAAGAATCTGGATTGTGATGAGGGAACAGAGAAAAAATCTCATTTAGGACCTGCACTTACGAAGGGGGTAGGCAGCTGTATATCAGGGAGTATCGCTTCTGAGAATAAAAACAGCTGGAGATTGTTAAGGTAATTACACAGCGGAAAGGATAATGTACTGGGAACACCTCAGAAGAATCTGATTTGTGGTGAGGGGAGAGAGATAAAAGCTCATTTAGGAACGACATGAACATGCTGCGTAGGTAGCTGTTTATCAGTTAATATCTCCACTGAGATTAAGAAAAGCAGTAGCTTAATAAATTAAGTAATTCCTGGTATGGTTACTGTACTGGTAACTCCCCAAAAGAATCTGGATTGTGGTGAGGGAACAGAGAAAAAAGCTCATTTAGGACCTGCACTTACCAATGGGGTAGGCAGATGTATATCAGGGAGTAAACCTTCTGAAATATAAAAACAGCTGGAGCTTCTTAAGGTAATTACACAGGGGAAAGGATATTGTACTGGGAACTCCTCAGAAGATTCTGATTTGTGGTGACGGGAGAGAGATAAAAGCTCATTTAGGAACGACATGAACATGCTGCGTACGTAGCTGTTTATCAGTAAATATCTCCACTGAGATTAAGAAAAACAGTAGCTTAATAAATTAAGTACTTCCTGGTATGGTTACTGTACTTTTAACTCCCCAAAAGAATCTGGATTCTTGTGAGGGAACAGAGAAAAAACCTCATTTAGGACCTGCACTTACGAAGGGGGTAGGCAGCTGTATATCATGGAGTAAACGTTCTGAGAATAAAAACAGCTGGAGCTTGTTAATGTAATTACACATGGGAGAGGATAATGTACTGGGAACTCCTCAGAAGAATCTGATTTGTCGTGAGGGGAGAGAGATAAAAGCTCATTTAGGAACGACATGAACATGCTGCATACGTAGCTGTTTATCAGTACATATCTCCACTATGATTAAGAAAAGCAGTAGCTTAATAAATTAAGTACTTCCTGGTATGGTTACTGTACTGGTAACTCCCCAAAAGAATCTGGTTTGTGGTGAGGGAACAGTGAAAAAAGCTCATTTAGGAACGACATGAACATGCTGCGTAGGTAGCTGTTTATCAGTAAATACCTCCACTGGGATTTAGAAAAGCAGTAGCTTAATAAATTAAGTACTTCCTGGTACGGTTACTGTACTGGTAACTCCCCAAAAGAATCTGGATAGTGGTGAGGGAACAGAGAAAAAAGCTCATTTAGGACCTGCACTTACGAAGGTGGTAGGCAGCTGTATATCAGGGAGTAAACCTTCTGAGAATAAAAACAGCTGGAGCTTGTTAAGGTAATTACATAGGGGAAAGGATAATGTACTGGGAACTCCTCAGAAGAATCTGATTTGTGGTGAGGGGAGAGAGATAAAAGCTCATTTAGGAACGACATGAACATGCTGCGTAGGTAGCTGTTTATCATTAAATATCTCCACTGAGATTAAGAAAAGCAGTAGCTTAATAAATTAAGTACTTCCTTTTATGGTTACTGTACTGGTAACTCCCCAAAAGAATCTGGATTGTGGTGAGGGAACAGAGAAAAAAGCTCATTTAGGACCTGCACTTACGAAGGGGGTAGGCCGCAGTGTTTCAGGGAGTAAATCTTCTGAGAATAAAAACAGCTGGAGCTTGTTAAGGTAATTACACAGGGGAAAGGATAATGTACTGGGAACTCCTCAGAAGATTCTGATTTGTGGTGAGGGGAGAGAGATAAAAGCTCATTTATGAACGAGATGACCATGAAGCGTAGGTAGCTGTTTATCAGTAAATATCTCCACTGAGATTAAGAAAAGCAGTAGCTTAATAAATTAAGTACTTCCTTGTATGGATACTGTACTGGTAACTCCCGAAAAGAATCTGGATTTTGGTGAGGGAGAGAGATAAAAGCTCATTTAGGAACAACATGAACATGCTGCATAGGTAGCTGTTTATCAGTAAATATCTCCACTGAGATTAAGAAAAGCAGGGGCTGGGGATATAGCCTAGTGTCAAGAGTGCCTGCCTCGGATACACAAGGCCCTAGGTTCGATTCCCCAGCACCACATATACAGAAAATACGGCCAGAAGCGGCGCTGTGGCTCTCGTGGCAGAGTGCTAGCCTTGAGCGGGAAGAAGCCAGGGACAGTGCTCAGGCCCTGAGTCCAAAGCCCAGGACTGGCAAAAAAAAAAAAAAAAAAAAAGCAGTAGCTTAATAAATTAAGTATTTCCTGGTATGGTTACTGTACTGGTAACTCCCCAAAAGAATCTGGATTGTGGTGAGGGAACAGAGAAAAAAGCTCATTTAGGACCTGCACTTACGAAGGGGGTAGGCAGCTGTATATCAGGGAGTAATCCTTCTGAGAATAAAAACAGCTGGAGCTTGTTAAGGTAATTACACAGGGGAAAAGATAATGTACTGGGAACTCCTCAGAAGAATCTGATTTGTGGTGAGGGGAGAGAGATAAAAGCTCATTTAGGAACGACATGAACATGCTGCATAGGTAGCTGTTTATCAGTAAATATCTCCACTTAGATTAAGAAAAGCAGGGGCTAGGGATACAGCCTAGTGTCAAGAGTTCCTGCCTCGGATACACAAGGCTCTAGGTTCGATTCCCCAGCACCACATATACAGAAAAAACGGCAAGAAGCGGCGCTGTGGATCTCGTGGCAGAGTGCTAGCCTTGAGCGGGAAGAAGCCAGGGGACAGTGCTCAGGCCCTGAGTCCAAAGCCCAGGACTGGCCAAAAAAAAAAAAAAGAAAAGCAGTAGCTTAATAAATTAAGTACTTCCTGGTATGGTTACTCTACTGGTAACTCCCCAAAAGAATCTGGATTTTGGTGAGTGAACAGAGAAAAAAGCTCAATTAGGACCTGCTCTTTCGAAGGGGGTAGGCAGTTTTATATCAGGGAGTATCGCTTCTGAGAATAAAAACAGCTGGAGCTTATAAAGGTAATTACACAGGGAAAGGATAATGTACTGGGAACTCCACAGAAGAATCTGAATTGTGGTGAGGGGAGAGAGATAAAAGCTCATTTAAGAACGACATGAACATGCTGCCTACGTAGTTGTTTATCAGTAAATATCTCCACTGAGATTAACAAAAGCAGTAGCTTAATAAATTAAGTACTTCCTTGTATGGTTACTGTACTGGTAAATCCCCAAAAGAATCTGGATTGTGGTGAGGGCACAGAGAAAAAATCTCATTTAGGACCTGCACTTACGAAGGGGGTAGGCAGTTGTATATCAGGGAGTTAACCTTCTGAGAATAAAAACAGCTGGAGCTTGTTAAGGTAATTACACAGGGGAAAGGATAATGTACTGGGAACTCCTCAGAAGAATCTGATTTGTGGTGAGGTGAGAGAGATAAAAGCTCATTTAGGAACGACATGAACATGCTGTGTAGGTAGCTGTTTATCAGTAAATATCTCCACTGAGATTAAGAAAAGCAGTAGCTTAATAAATTAAGTACTTCCTGGTATGGTTACTGTACTGGTAACTCCCCAAGATAATCTGGATTGTGGTGAGGGAACAGAGAAAAAAGCTCATTTAGGACCTGCACTTACGAAGGTGGTAGGCAGCTGTATATCAGGGAGTAAACCTTCTGAGAATAAAAACAGCTGGAGCTTGTTAAGGTAATTACAAAGGGGAAAGGATAATGTACTGGGAACTCCTCAGAAGAATCTCATTTGTGGTGAGGGGAGAGAGATAAAAGCTCATTTAGGAACGACATGAACATGCTGCGTAGGTAGCTGTTTATCAGTAAATATCTCCACTGAGATTAAGAAAAGCAGTAGCTTAATAAATTAAGTACTTCCTGGTATGGTTACTGTACTGGTAACTCCCCAAAAGAATCTGGATTGTGGTGAGTAAACCTTCTGAGAATAAAAACAGCTGGAGCTTGTTAAGGTAATTACACAGGGGAAAGGATAATGTACTGGGAAATCCTCAGAAGAATCTGATTTGTGATGAGGGGAGAGAGATAAAAGCTCATTTAGGAACGACATGAACATGCTGTGTAGGTAGCTGTTTATCAGTAAATATCTCCACTGAGATTAAGAAAAGCAGTAGCTTAATAAATTAAGTACTTCCTGGTATGGTTACTGTACTGGTAACTCCCCAAAAGAATCTGGATTGTCGTGAGGGAACATAGAAAAAAGCTCATTTAGGACCTGTACTTACGAAGGGGGTAGGCAGCTGTATATCAGGGAGTATCGCTTCTGAGAATAAAAACAGCTGGAGCTTGTTAAGGTAATTACACAGGGGAAAGTATAATGTACTGGGACCTCCTCAGAAGAATCTGATTTGTGGTGAGGGGACAGAGATAAAAGCTCATTTAGGAACGACATGAACATGCTGCATTCGTAGCTGTTTATCAGTAAATATCTCCACTGAGATTAAGAAAAGCAGTAGCTTAATAAATTAAGTACTTCCTGGTATGGATACAGTACTGGTAACTCCCCAAAGAATCTGGATTGTGGTGAGGGAACAGAGAAAAAAGCTCATTTAGGAACGACATGAACATGCTGCGTAGGTAGCTGTTTATCAGTAAATATCTCCACTGAGATTAAGAAAAGCAGTAGCTTAATAAATTAAGTACTTCCTGGTATGGTTACTGTACTGGTAACTCCCCAACAGAATCTGGATTGTGGTGAGGGCACAGAGAAAAAAGCTCATTTAAGACCTGCACTTACGAAGGGGGTAGGCAGCTGTATATCAGGGAGTAAACCCTCTGAGAATAAAAACATCTGGAGCTTGTTAAGGTAATTACACAGGGGAAAGGATAATGTACTGGGAACTCCTCAGAAGAATCTGATTTGTGGTGAGGGGAGAATGATAATAGCTCATTTAGGAACGACATGAACATGCTGCGTAGGTAGATTTTATCAGTAAATATCTCCACTGAGATTAAGAAAAGCAGTTGCTTAATAAATTAAGTACTTCCTGGTATGGTTACTGTACTGGTAATTCCCCAAAAGAATCTGGAATGTGGTGAGGGAACAGAGAAATAAGCTCATTTAGGACCGGCACTTATGAAGGGGGTAGGCAGCTGTATATCAGGGAGTAAACCTTCTGAGAATAAAAACAGCTGTAGCTTGTTAAGGTAATTACACAGGGGAAAGGATAATGTACTGGGAAGTCCTCAGAAGAATCTGATTTGTGGTGAGGGAGAGAGATAAAAGCTCATTTAGGAACGACATGAACATGCTGCGTACGTAGCTGTTTATCAGTAAATATCTCCACTGAGATTAAAAAAGCAGTAGCTTAATAAATTAAGTACTTCCTGGTATGGATACTGTACTGGTAACTCCCCAAAAGAATCTGGTTTGTGCTGAGGGAACAGAGAAAAAAGCTCATTTAGGACCTGCACTTACGAAGGGGGTAGCTTGCTTAGGTAATTACACAGGGGAAAGGATAATGTACTGGGAAATCCTCAGAAGAATCTGATTTGTGGTGAGGGGAGAGAGATAAAAGCTCATTTAGGAACGACATAAACATGCTGCGTAGGGAGCTGTTTATCAGTAAATATCTCCACTGAGATTAAGAAAAGCAGTAGCTTAATAAATTAAGTACTTCCTGGTATAGTTACTGTACTGGTAACTCCCCAAAACAATCTGGATTGTGGTGAGGGAACAGAGAAAAAAAGCTCATTTAGGAACTGCACTTACGCAGGGGATAGGCAGCTGTATATGAGGGAGTAAACCTTCTGAGAATAAAAACAGCTAGAGCTTGTTAAGGTAATTACACAGGGGAAAGTATAATGTACTGGGAACTCCTCAGAAGAATCTGATTTGTGGTGTGGGGAGAGAGATAAAAGCTCATTTAGGAACGACATGAACATGCTGAGTAGGTAGCTGTTTATCAGTAATTATCTCCAGTGAGATTAAGAAAACCAGTAGCTTAATAAATTAAGTACTTCCTGGTATGGTTACTGTACTGGTAACTCCCCAAAAGAATCTGGATTGTGGTGAGTAAACCTTCGGAGAACAAAAACAGCTGGAGCTTGTTAAGGTAATTATACAGGGGAAAGGATAATGTACTGGGAACTCCTAAGAAGAATCTGATTTGTGGTGAGGGGAGAGAGATAAAAGCTCATTTAGGAACGACATGAACATGCTGCGTAGGTAGCTGTTTATCAGTAAATATCTCCACTGAGATTAAGAAAAGCAGTAGCTTAATAAATTAAGTACTTCCCGGTATGGATACTGTACTGGTAACTCCCCAAAAAAATCTGGATTGTGCTGAGGGAACAGAGAAAAAAGCTCATTTAGGACCTGCACTTACGAAGGGTGTAGGCAGCTGTATATCAGGGAGTAAACCTTCTGA